>NC_056725.1:781025580-781073080 GCF_019279795.1 Protopterus annectens | reverse complement strand
CTTACCTTGACTTGAGTAGATAATCTATTTGAAAATGTTATTTTATTAAAACATGGAACAGTTAATACTTTAAAAAGACTATATAAGTTTCACTGGTTTTAGCCTGCTGCAGAAAACAGATGATCTGTGTTAACAAAGCATTACATTCTGAAACAGATTCTGTGAAGTTATTCTGACCTGGAAATGCATTAATGTCGATCACAGCATGTTGGCCTGTTTGGTTACTGATAATGATATCAACTCCAAACAGTGACATCCCCAGTAAGGTACGGAGCTCATTCACAATCGTCTTAATTACATCAGCAGTTGGCTGTCTTGCAGCGTAGTCACCTAGATCCAGCTGTGGACAAAAGTCAGAAATAGTTGTGAGAGTCTACATGGTAATAGCTAATCACCCACAACCACTAGCACCACTAAAAACTCTCACTGTATTACATCATGACAGCTAATAACTCACAACCACCAGCACCACACTAACCTCTCACTGTATTACATGGTATGAAGATAGGTGAAGGCTGCCAGCCTAGCCAGATAGAATTTTGTAGATAATTATGTCATTTGTAAGCATTAATATAAGCCACAGGCTTGTTCTCTTAAATGGGAAAAAATTGTGTTAAATGTGGAACTGCAAAAATGTAACAACAGTGCACTCTGCTGTAACAAAGCTGATAAGTCAATTCTTTGATATCAAAACTCGGAGCTGAGATGCCTAGATAAAGGCATTCTGCCTATTGTTTTAAGGCCAGAGATAATGGCTCGAATTTGCATGTATAATTTATTTTATTGCTCTAGTTCTTGACCAGCTGCAAGATCAAAAGGGCTATTAACCTCTGAGAGTCTGTTAGCCTGGGAACCAGAAAGAAATTATGTAATCTGAAATGAATCGGTGGTACTATGTTATCAATTTAAGGACAGAAAGAATGAGAGCATTTGAGCATTTGTCTTGAGAACATCCAACTCACCACTTTGCCTGTGTCTATATGTAAGTAGGATTTTAGAACTGTGTTTTCTCTTAGATATAGCTAGGAAATAGGAAGATTAGACTAATTTGTTTTTCTCTGATGTCAGAACTTTTCTACTGTATTATTTTAAGTATTTCTCTGTCATCTCTAAACTCTTGGCTAGCACTGTGTAGTAAGAAGTATTGTCTTGTGTATTTTATTTATTATTAAATATGTTTAAACCTTTCAACTGTAGCTGTTTTGTGTAGAGATAATGTAAGCTCTAAGTGTGCATTGCATGTATATAGTGATACTGTACCAAGTCACTCCAAATAAGTCTTGACTGTTTGGTTGCACTTACCATTTGGATAATAATACTGCACAGTGTAATCGGACACCCTTTCATAAGGGCCTGTTAGTAGCCGATAAATATTAGCTGGGTGGTGGCAGTGATTTCTACCATATTGACCGGGTAAAAGGAGCACAGCTGGAGAACCTGTACCAGCCTTCTCCAGGAGTGCCTGTGTGGTTGTATAAACTCTTATCTCAAAGTGTGTGTGTGTGTGTGTGTGTGTGTGTGTGTGTGTGTGTGTGTGTCAGCTACTTGGGCAGGGACATGAAGCACTAGTTGGACAGAGAGGGTGCTGGAGGTTTTAGCTTGCCCACTAGGCTGAGATCTGAACCCTATAGCTTTGCCAGTGGGAAGTCTTATTGGAGACCTGGAGAGAAAGGGAGAAACCAGCCTCAGACTGACTGTGATCTATGTGTGCTCTTAAGGGAAATTGTACTTTACTATGTGTGTAGTTATTATCCTTTCCCTATATGGACACCTCTCACTGGCGTTAATGGTGAGGATTAAGGCTCCTTGATTGCTGGGCCAGTGCATGGGCATCACACATGAAAACAGCTAATCACCCACAACAACCAGCACAACTCCATACTCTCACTGTTATTTCATGGAAACAACTAATAACCCACAACCACCAGCACAATTCCAAACTCTCAGTGTATTACACCACAACAGCTAATCACCCACAGCATTACACAGCAACAGCTAATCACACACAACCACGAGCACCACTTCAGACGCTGATTACTGATAGTGTCATCAACTTCAAAAAGTGACAGTAAGGTATGGAGCTCATTTACAATCATCCTAATTACATGAGCAGATGGCTGCCATGGAACACAGTAACCTAAATCCAGCTATGGAAAAAAGTCAGATATAGATGTGAGAGTTTACATAATAATAGCTAATCACCCAGGACCACTAGCATCACTGATAACTCTCACTGTATTACATGGTAACAGCTAATCACCCTAAACCACCAGCACAATTCTAAACTATCACTGCATTACATGGTGACAGCTAATAACCCACAATCACCAGGAGCACTCCAAACTCTCATTGTATTACATGGTGACAACTAATGACCCACAACAACCAGCACCACTCCAAACTCTTAGTGTATTACACAGAAACAGCTAATAACCCACAACCAACAGCACAACTCCATATTCTCACTGTATTACATGGAAACAGCTAATAACCTACAACCACCAGGACCACTCCAAACTCATTGTATTCTATTTCTTTCTGTTGGAGTAAATCACTATTTGAACATGTAACTACAGCTGACCTTTACCTCCTCCAGCCTCAGTTTTGGGGAAAATTGCTGCTTGTTACTGACCAAGCAGCCTTGACTGAGAACTAATATGGTAGAGAGAAATAACAAAAGGCAATGAAAAAAAAAGAAAAACAAAATATCTTTTAAGCATTTTCAGTAAACTGTGCTTAAGATGAGATGTCATGCAGGAAATTCACAATAGCCTGTATTTAATTTTGTGGAATTTCCAGAAATAAATACACAAATTCTTAATTCTTTTTCCATGTGTC
The DNA here is from genome assembly GCF_019279795.1 of Protopterus annectens. Taxonomy (NCBI): domain Eukaryota; kingdom Metazoa; phylum Chordata; order Ceratodontiformes; family Protopteridae; genus Protopterus; species Protopterus annectens. The sequence continues at coordinate 781,070,242 of NC_056725.1, read as the reverse complement.
AAATATTTTTTAAATAAAAAGACTGTTTACAATAACCTTAGTAAAGCATAATTTCTGTCACAAATATTTCCTTATTTATTTATTAACATTTGATTACCAATAAAGTCTGACTGGGTACATGCCTATTTTCAGCATAGACCCAGGGAAAAAAGCTCCAAGTATTACAAAAACATTTTAAGAGCAATAATTTTACAATCTTCAAAAATAATTCAAAAACATCTGCAATTTAAACATTTTTCCAAATTACACCTAATGCGAAAACATTGGTTAAGAATAGATCCGACATATATGACAATGATTTCATATTTGGAGACATTTTAGCAAATTTAGAAGAAAAAAAAAAAAAATATATATAATCAAAATATAAAAAAATATAATTCCAACAGTGACCAGGAAAAACTAAAATAAAAAAAACAAATTAAAATTAAGCAGGAGTGTTTTGCTTCAGGCTGCTGTTTTTCAGATTCACACACAAGCTCCACCACATCATACTGGTATTAAGACATACTAAGAGCCACAGGATCTGCCCCCTGTTTTTACCATGCATTTTAATGTGGGTTGAATACAATTGTTCTTTGTGCCTTTAAGAGTTTTCTCTTTTTAATCATGTGACTAGGTAATGCTTAGTATAAGAATGGGTGTGTTGAGTGCTGTTTTTTATACACCTGAAGAAGCCCTGTGGTGAAAGCGCTTGTGTGTCTTGTAATAAATCAGCTAAAGAAACTGGGGCCTTGCTTCTGCCTGCTTTTATTCTTTGGATATGTTAGTATAATGCAAACAGGAATTGTAACATGAATTGAAAGAAAAACAGACTTATGAAATATTTAGATAGAGAGTGTCTGGGGGAGAAATTGGTTGAAGGAAGGAAGTGGGAGTAAGAAGATGTAAGGTATGAATAAGTGTTTGTTCTTATTTGGGGATATATTTAATCATGGGTTTGAGTAAGAACAGAGGCAGAGTTTGACTAGAAAGTCTTTCAGAATCTTTCTAAAGGACTGTAGTTAGGGTATTGACCTGATGGATTCAGTTAAGGTGTTTTTGGCCGTAGCCACATGCTATGAGTATAGACCATGTCCAGCAGATTTGATAGGTTTGTTGGCAGAGAGGAGTTTTGGTTATTGGATCATAATGAGAGACTGGGAACATAGTTGTGTAGAATGATATTTAGTGCAGGACAAGCAGGTGGATGCTGGATAATTTTATAGGCTATAAGAAGTTCTGTACATGCTAGTTAATGGGGTAGTGCTAAACAATTTAAGCCTTTTAGTGTGATACAGGGGTGGGTTCTGAAAGGGGTATTTGCTGCAAATTTAGCCATTTTATTATGAAATTGTTCAAGTTTTGTTTGTTGTCATACCTGGAGGTTAGTAAGAATGAGACTGCCATAAAGTAGGGGAGGAAGTAAGAAGTGGCAAGTTATGTTTTAGTTGTGTTGCTGAAAAAGTTTTGGTCTCTGTGAAGCATCCTTAGTCTTTGGTGAGTTTTTAATGCAATTTTGTATATGCAGATCAGATTTAAGATTATTGTCCACTGTCATCCCTAATAATTTGCTATAATAAGTGACTTCAATAGTTGAATTTATTAAGAGAGATGATTTCAAATTTTATTTTTTTATGAGAAAGGGGTTTAGGGAAAAAAAGGAATATAGTTGTGATTTGCAAAACCATGTTTCAGGGGCTGTCAAAGTTTCCTGAGTAATTTTTTTGGAGATGTGCCATATGAGTGTGGAGTCATCTATCTATCATATTAGGGAGGCCTGTTGTGTGGATATATGGGAGTGCTGGTGAGAGGGGACAAAGGATTGAGTCTTGTGGTACACAAGTGATGACTGGGAGGTATGGACAGAGAGTGAAGTGCCATTTTTAGAATGGAAGGTGGGCTGAAATAGACCCAGTGAGGATATTTAAAGTAGAAGTTTGCTGTAACAAAGTGTGTCAAAGGCTTTAAACAAATCTAGAAATGAGGAGGTGATCATTTTGTCACTACCTCTAGCTATATTGGCAGTATCTAAAAAGGATAGAAGGGCAGTGCTAGTACTATGGTAAGGATGGAAGCCATGTTGTGCTGGGGATATGAGATATTCCTGCAGGAGATAGTTTAGCAATTGCTTCTGAATACATTTTTCAAGTATTTTGGAGAGAGGAGGTAAGATTGCCATAGTTCTAAAGTTATTGATGTCTGTTGAATTTCCTCCTATGTGTAGAGAGATAATGTATGTTTTTTTTTCCAGAGAAAATGGACATGGGATTTCTGGACTTTCCTATTTATAAGGATTGAGACAGAATAGGCAATGCTATTGGCTGCTGTTTTTAGGTACTCACTTGGAAGGTCATCAACTGAAGTAGAGCATGGTTTGAGTTTTTTTAAGAGTAATTTTATATAGGATGCGTGCACAGGTTTGAACGTGAATATGGTGATATGTGGCTGTTGGGTAGAGTTGGGATTAAATGCTTGGGATGCAATGTTATCCATGAAATAAAGAGCTGAATTCAGTTGCAGTTTGGAGTGAATAATAATAAAAACAATGAAAGAAAAATGAAAAGAGCTGAATTTTTAGCCGGGATGTAAGACTTCTTTAATGGCTGATTAAAATGTTTTAGGATTGTGTTTACTATTGTTCTGAGTGTCGCTATTGCATAGTTTTTTGTCTTCATTTATTTGCATTTTAGTATGGAGCATTCTGATGTTTTCAAGGTATTCTGGTGATTAAAAAGGTTGGTGTAATATTTGGAGAGTTTAGGGAGGAAGTATGGATAGGTAGTTGGGACAGAGCTGGAGAGATGCTAACAGCTATTACTGAGTCATGGTAAGATGAAAGATGGCCCAGTAGGAGTAGAAGAATAGAGGATAGGCTAAGGAGAAGCATGGTTAAGTAAAGGGATCTGTATTTAACTGATGGCAGCTAGTGGGGAAGTTGGAATTAAGAAGGAAGCAAGATGTTGCGGGCTGTAGGATATTTAGTGATAGTGGTGGGTCTGAAAGCTGGTAGAATGTAAGTAAGAAGGAAGTATTTTTTGATAAAAGAAGAGAGTTAAAGTGTTCTTGTATCCTGTCATATGTTTCTGAAATGTAAGAAATAGAGGGGTTTGAAATGAGGATGTAGTTAACATAGGAAGCTGTGAGGGTTTATTTGGGGAAAATAGAAGGTGAAATGTAGAATAAGAGAAAAGTACTAATGGGGGTCTGAGTATGAATCGATGTAGTGCAAAACAGTATGGGAGGTAGAAAGACTGTTGGGAATAATGTTAAATGTTAGATGGAAGTTGGGATGTCAGAAAATACAAAAATAAGCCTTTGCATGAAACTAGTAAAGTTGTTTGGAGGGTTAGTGAATAGGTGTCACTGGTGAAATGTGTATGTGACAAGTATAATGGTAGAGTAAGAGAGGCTAGGTGTGAGGGAATTGAGGATAGGGTTGGGAAGCATAACAGGCTTCCCACCCTCATTTTAATTATTACAGAAAACAGTTTCTAGCCAGTACAAAGCAATTAACAAGGAGGTAAAAAGAATAGGTTTTCTTTCATTTACTGAATGTAGAAACCAGGAAGCTAGGGAGACTAAGGAACTGGCATATACAGTGTAATCTATTGGTCAAGAGAAAGGACAATGGACAACTTAGTAAGTGGTCCATAGAGTGCAATGAGTGCTTCTTTGGGGGGGGGGGATGTCGCAGCTACTTTCTAGCACAAGGCAGGCATATATTTAGAGAACCACTAGTGTAATACTTCATACCACATGCTTCTGGGAAGCGCATTTGCATTATTTTGCTTAGAAATCATTGAGGAAACTTAGAATGGGTTGTTGTGATGGTCTCTGGATTATATTGCTTGTTTTTTGATTTTGTGGGCATGTATAAAGTCTTAGCATTTGGGCCACACTTAGCATCATGCAAAGGCAGTTAGCATCACCCTGTATAAGTGAAAGCACTTAGAATCCAACTTTCCCTATAAAAAAATCCCATATTTCCCTGAGTACACGTTTATAAGATGAGCACTCGGTTTGTGCTTAGAGAAGCATTGATCTGTCAGATTATGTTAAGATTGTAGTTCTTAGACAAACAATGCTCAAACAACCCTGGCATAAACCTCTATATTACACCATTATTATGGTTTGCACACAGACAAGCATTGCTCCAACAGTCTTGTCTAAAACATTGTAGTTTCACTTAAATAGGACCTAAGTAAACCCATTCTAGACCCACTAGTACAACTCTCCTTGTAATCCATGGAGTAGAAACCTGGAACAATGGATATGCACTTTCCTCTTGTCTCTGCAGCTAGCTTAGTAGCATGGGCATCCAGAGACAATGCATCAATTGTTTCATGTTTACTGACAGCCATCTAATTCTTAAGAAGCTGAGACAGTGTGTGAGAGTTGGGGTTCATATTACGTTATTGAAAGATAATGTAATCGAACACTCAAAACGTCAAAACGGCCGCATATTAAAGTTTTTATTGTGGGGGGGCTGCACCCCCCAACCCCCCCGGTAAATATATATTCCAACTCCGAGATCGCACTACAGTGAGGAAAGGGCAAAGATCCCAATCTTCACTGTACTGCGATCCCACAATGCGATCTTCGAAATGTGGCTATTTCAAAGTTTTGAGCGATCGATTACGTTATCTTTCGATAATGTAATAGGAACACTGAGAGTTGAACTTGTGTATTGTCCCTGGAGACAAGGATCTCACCTACAGCTACTACAATTACCAAACAGGTTGTCAGAAACACATAACACAACATTCTACATGCCCATCAAACTAAAGACAAACATAAATGCTCATATATGCTGTAGCTCTTAAAAGTAATCTACCCAAACCTCAAAGGATTGTCCACAGATTAGCTGTCATAGGTGGAATCAGGCCTATTCTATCTACTTTGCAAAACATAATGATGCTGTTACCTGCTTTTTCCCGGTGTGAGCTGCTTGTCTTTGATAAGCCAAAGCCAAAGCTGTGCTTCCTGACTAAGAAAATGGAGATATAGGCAGAGAATCACTCATATAAGTTTAAGAATCAGGATATGTGTGATAGGTTCAGAGTGGACAGGGATATCCCAAGGGTTTTAGTGAGTATGTGTGGTGCCCCACAGGGAACTGAGGGATGCATGACTTACCTGATCTGTTGATACAAAGATAAGTATAGTCCTCACTATACTTGCCATGGGGACATTCCAGACACAAAGTTGGGACACATTGGGTCTCTCACAGGCTTCTGCCTTGAGGATACTGCAGCAGTTCCTGGAAGTACTCTTGTCACATGTGGGGCAGTACATCTATTTCCCAGTGTCACCTAGGGACTGAGCCTAGACTATGAGTACTTTTTATGAGGTGGCAATTTTCTCAGTGAGATAGATTGCACCCATGTTGCAATTAGAGCCCCAACTAGTCCATGGGGGGAACAGTACCATAATAGGAAGAGCTACCATTCTGTCAATTGCCATGTAGTGTTTGATGCATGGGTGTACATCACCAACATATCATAAGAACATCCTGGCAGTGCATGCAATTCCCAGATCTGCCACACTATCTCACTCTACCACCTCTTCCTGCATGGTAGGATGCCCGGTGGTCATCTTTTTGTTAAGTGGAAAAATATTTTTGTTTAAGTAGTTATTCATGGTAAAATGTATTGCTGAATACTAAACCACTTTTTTTTTGGTTTTTTTTTTTGTCTCTCCCCTTTCTCTCTCTCGCTCTCTGTTATGGTTCCTGACATCAGTAAGAAATCCAAGTAGAGTTGTACAATAGACTTACAACAAAACCCAGTCTCAGACCTGTATTGTCATTGAGAGGGTCTTTGGCCTCTTGAAGATTTGTTTTAGGTGCCTGGATGAATCTGGGGGTGCCCTTTAGTATGATCCACTACTGCATGCAGGATGTTTACTGTGTGTGGCATTCTGCAAAACATGATTATATGATGGCCTGACCCATGCTGTCACTGCTGCTCCCAGTTCCAGTCCTACTATGACTAATGATGACCAGCCAGCAGTAGTAATAAGGAACCCCATATGGCAGGCTCATGCACAACATATGGCTCAGCAGGTAAAGAGAAGGTGTCTAGTACAGAACTATGGACCATGACATTCAGGTTAGTGTTCCTTACTTGTAAAAAACACATGGAGTATAGTTGATGTATACAATGATATCTGTGGGCCATGTTGTATGACACATGGACTACTGTCATCGTTTATTAGACATTCCTTCTCATCTTTAAATGATATGTTTTTTTTTTAATTTAGCAGAGGTATTCATACTATTGTTTGTGAAAGTCATGTCTGCGTGCTCATTGACTCCTGTTCAGTGATGTCATAAGACAACACATAAGGAATAATCACATGTTTAACTGTTTTGCACAGTACATTCTGCTAAGGTGGTATACCTAGATATACATGCACTGAATGTCCTGAAGTGGTGCAATTAAAAAAAGTGTTACTTCAGCACTTAATATGAGCTCATACCTTGCAAGTAAATGAAAAACATCATATTTTTTTATATTACGCAATGTTGCCTCATTTTGAACTATGATGGTTGTTGAAGTACTGTACATCAGATTATTTCATTTTGCCATACACAATAATTTGTGGCCTCAAAGACAAAATCATCATCATTTGTGCAGTGGTGAAGGTGAAATGACAGCAGTATTTGTTTACATGGCAGGATATCATTTTAATCATTAATTTTCTTATTAGAGTTTCTTCCTCAAGTATGTGTGTATTACTACTTCTAAGTTGTAGGTCACTGCCAGATGGAATAATTAGCCTGGGTAGCAGCTTTCCTAAAAGGCACTATAATGCATTTCTTGGCACTGAGTTTTAATCCATGACTTTGGCACTATTCATTTGTCTGTGTTAGACCTTCTTTTAAGATGTTTGTGTCATGGGGGAATCTATCATAACTCCCACTTTGCAGTCATCAGTGAACCTGGTCAGCCAAAGGCCCTTGACATAAGCTTTTACCTCAGAGAAGTAGATGCCAAAGAGGAGCAGTCCCAACACACAGCTGTTTTGTACCCTGCTGGTGACTGGTCTCTTCATGGAGGTGGTCTCACCAGTCCTGACTTCTTGGGTCCTGTCTGTGAGCCAGCTGGAAAACCAGTGAGTTATGTAGGGGGTTTTGCCTAGTTTGGTGAGTTTGTTAACTATACTCAAGCTGGGTATTCTATCAAACACCTTAGCAAGGTCCAGGTAGGCGCTATGCACCTTTTTCCCTAAGTCATTGCCTTGGTTAGTAAGCATGATCTTCCCTTTAAAAAGCTGAAATAGGTTGTGTCCAGTGTCTGGAGGTTGCCTATGTCTTTATTGATCATTTCCATGATAATTTGTTCTATGGCTTTGCATGCTAGACTAGTCAAACAAATAGGTCTCAGGTCAGTTGATTACTCACCCTTGTGAAGTGGGATAACCTTTGCAGTCCTCCACTCTCATGGCACAAAGTCTGTTTTGAGGCTATAGTTGAAAAGTGACTCAAGTGGTCCTGCGAATTTAAACCATGTTTCTGTAATGGCATAGAGGTTTATATTCTCCAGATTGAGCAGAACTTATAGGATGTGGTGTTTCTTGTTTAGGCTACTAGCATTGAGCAGTAACACCTTTAAGTTTCTTTGGGTTTTATTTCCTATGTCAGTAGGTTTGTCAATTTGTCATTGCATAAAAAAGTCTCCAAGGGAGTGGATACAGTTTTAGCCAATATTGATGAGACTACAGCAGACAGGTGCAGACCATCCTTTGCAGAGCAACATGTTTTGTTAACAATGTCTTCATGCTGACAAATATTGAATCCCCCTTGAAAGACACCAGAAACTAAGCCAATCATTGATGCCAGTCATCTTTTGTTCATATTGTGGCATCATCCTTGGTGAAGGTAGAATGCTGCTCAATGCAAGGCACATACCTGTCTGAGACACATATTCAGAGAGATCAATAATGTTTCTCTTCATATAGTCCAGGGAAGTACAATTCAGGTCATTAACACCCGCAAGGGCTATGATAGAATCATATTGGTACCTGTGGTGTAATGACATAAATGGTGCATAACTTGGCAGATCCTGATTCCAGATAAGCAAAACATTATTATCTTCTGCATATTCAGTCTGGGGAGTGGAACATCTGAGTGTTGTACAATGGAGTCCCATATGACAAGAGCCCCTGGTAATGTGCTTGCATTATGAGCTTTGCTCTTGTAGGTGAACATGTTGTATTTGGTGTTGCTTTTGTTCAGTGCTTTAGAGATTGTTGAGGATAGGTGTTGCCATTTACAGGCTTAGGAGATCTTTGAGATTTGGGAAGATGGCTTTTTTGTGACTTGGTATAAGTTGGGTCTATGTGTGGTGAACATTATGTCTGGTGGATTTAATGTGTGTGTTCTTGACAACCTTATTTTTATGGATAAATAACTCAAGCAAGCGTTGACAGAGTGAGAAATAACCTTCTATGTGTAAAAAATCCAAGTAATCCGGTCTTCTGGAGACATACATCAGTTTATTTTACAGATAAACCATCACAGATAAACCCCAACAGAGCACTCAATCTACTACAGATCACACAGAAACACAACAAAGCAAAAATGCTTGCAATAAATATTCAAAAATTAATCTAAAAAGCCCAATCATTAAAGCTAAAAATAAATATATAAAACAAATAAAAAAATAACACAAATATAAACAATGCATATATGCATAAACAATAAACAATAAAAATTATATATTATAAAAAAAAATAAAATGATAACTCCATAAGAGAAGCCAAAAGAAAATGTAAATTATCAAGTACTATTATTTTGTAATATCATACTGTAACTGCAGTGTGTGTCATATAATATTGTGAATACAATGATACTCTAAATTTATATAGAATTAAATGCTATCAAAAAGATATAATATACAAACAGCAAGAACCATTATAAACCAAATAAATATATGTAGATCCAATTTTAGTGATACTTGGGTACAAATGATACTTGGTATAATAACAAAATAATGTAATATATATAATGTAAATTTATTGTATAATTGTTTAAACATTTTTTTATTTTTTTTTTGTTTTATTTTTTTTTTTTCATTCATTTATATTTATATTTTTTTCATTCATTCTACACATTTTTTTATATGCACTTTTTTATACACTAGATTTATATATTATTTTTTATACACATTTTATATACAGTTATATTTATTTGTTATGTTTATTTTCTTTTATTATAATACCGTAACTTGTTGATAATCTTTTCTTAGTTTTTGACACAATTTTTCTTTTTATTGTTTTATGCTTTTCACAGTTACTTATGATTATTATTAATTATGATTCTCAGTTATTGTTATTTTATTGAGCTGTATAGTTATTTTGCAGATGAGTATAGAGCTCACAACAAATATATATGCTATTTAGTTTTTTGTTTTCACTGGAATTTAATAGTTTTTTTTTTTTTTAAATATTAGATATTTTACTAATATATTTATTTTGTTGATTTTGTTGCATGATTTTATGTTTATTGCTTATTTTTTAGGTTTTATAAATTATTTTTTTAAAAGTTAGTTTGATTATTTAAACAGCAATATTTTAAAAATCGTGGTGATTCTTGAACAATTTTGTGATATGAAGACGCTTGCTTGAAGTAAAGCGCTTTTTTGTGGTTTATCTAGTGTATTTATCTGTGTCAATTCAGTCTTTTTAATTACGATTTTACTTTTTATTTTTTTATCTATCAGCTCTTTCTGCTCTGTTGAGCTATGCTTTTTATTTTTCCTTCAACCTTATTTTTATGCCAGATGTTTGCCTCCAGTGAAATTGTGGCTATGCATCTCTCGCATACTGTGTTTCTTCAAGGATTAAATGGTTGTCTGTGAACATGATACACTTGCTAAATTGTCTCAGGATGCCCATAGTTATCAAGCTGGCTATGGAGACACTTGTAAATTACATATCCATCTTGTCCATACCTTTATTTGAGTGGGCTACTGTAAGTTGTGGACTGGGTTATCCAGAGGTCTCCATGGCCAGTCTCTGGACTTGGCACGAGACTAGGTTAGATTGTGCTAAGATTTGACAGTTGTGCTGTTTAATGTGCAAACTAGCTGCTCTAAGCATGTCTCCTTGCAATGGCTTTGCTTTAGCCACACCAAGTTACAGGTTTCAGTTCTAAGAGTAGTTGTATAACATCTATTTTCTGGATGTTTGTGTCTGTACAGTGCAATGCTAACCTCGTGATGTAAAAACACAAAAAAGATTGCTTGGAAATGTAATGCTACATAAAGCAAGATAAACCACATTAACAAGGTAATTTCAAGGATTAGGGTCCTTTAGAACAATTTAAAGATAAAAATCAACAAATAAAGCAAAAATAAAGCAGTAACACTCTAAACAGTTAACTGAAGTACAAAACAATAAAGTAAATCTCTTATCTGCTAAGAATGGAGCATGCTTAATTCAGGACCCCCTCACAGTGTGGCAAGGGCACCAAGCAAATGGAAGCTCTGAGAAAATGAACAGAAGACAATTTGTAGTAAGAGGGGTTTACTCAAGTGCAATACTGGTTGCAGAGTGGGCACTTAGTACTAAGGATATATGGAAAACAATGGGTGGGAAAGTACTTTAATAGGTTACACAACAACAATAGCAATAGTAATGAAAGAGGGAAGTCAGATTAACACAAGGGGTAGAATCCAGAGACACAACCTTTTAAAACCACAACAATGTAAGTGTGGGAAGGCTGGCAAAAAATTCAAACTGGAGCTCTAGTCCTATGGTTAGAATTTCAGAAACTTGTAGCTTAATGTCTCAGTGGGGCTGGGGTAGATTTAAAGAAGGGAAACAGTAGCAAGGTAAACAGAAAGTCACTGGAATGCAACTTTAATCATGTGTATACGGCTGTAAAAAGTACTGAATCACGAAGCCTGGAGCAGAATTCAGAATACTGCCACTACTGTGCAGAATTTTACCAGTAATGCTGTTTATGGAAAATGCTGCAATAAATGATTAAATGAGGTTCAAATCTGACTGTAGATCTCAATACCTCCACATCTGTGAAAGAAGCTAAAAAGGCTGAGGCTTCAGACTGTGTTAAAAATACAAAAAGCAATATTTTACATGAAATTCTACTTATGGAAATAGAAGTACAGTATAATGTACATACAATGCTAAAATCTTGCAGTAACACACAAGGTTCCCACTACTGCAAATAAAGATACAAGAACAAGGTCCCAGAACAAACTAAAAAAATGCAAACAGATAACTTCTTTTGGCTAAAACATGGACAAAATGCAGAGAAGTGCAAAAAATGTATCACTACACAGGTCACTATAAGTGCAACTTAAAATATTTAAGCATAATTTAAATAAAAGTTTTTCCTTCCCTTTTGATTTGAGGAAAGGATAGCCTTATGGGCAAAGAATGGGTATAAGACCTTCAGCTATGTCCACATTCTCAAAGGAAGTCTACAACTGTGTGCTGAACTGATTGTAAATGGAACCACTTATATGGCACTGGAGAATATGGCAAACCTACTAGCTGATAAATTTAACTCTATTTTTACAGCGCTTCCCCCCGACACTTGTCGAGAGAACCCATTTATGACTCCCCTGACTATCTCTAGTGAACAAGTCCTCAATGTGCTCTTCAAGGCAAAAGATACTGCATCCATGGGCCCTGATAATATTCCAGGATGCCTTCTGAATAGCACAAAACATGACCTATTGAACCCTATAAAATCACTGTTCAACCTTAGCCTCCATACTGGTTTTATGCCTAGCAAATGAAGGACTGCAACAGTTATCTTTCTGCACAAGGGCAACCATCTAATGACCTGAGTAACTACAGATCCATAAGTCTGATTAGTCTCATATATAAAGCCATGAACAAAAATTATCATGAATATTATAAATAAACACATTGAAACCAATATAGTTTGGTTTTGTCAAGGGCAGATCATGCCTATTCAGCTGGGTGGACTTTTTTAAGAAGGTCACCAAAGCAATGTACAAGGGCAAAATGGTTCACACAGTCTATCTTCAACTGGCCAAGGTAGTCAACATTTTTTCCCATTCAGGTGTTATACACAAACTCACAAAAATAGGACTAAACTCCTGTGCCACCCATTAGATAACAAACTGGCTCACAGATAGGACACAGGAAGTCAAGATAGGGGACTCTGTCTCCACAAAAAGGCCAGTCATGAGTGGTGAGTCTCACGGCTTGGTACTGGGACTACTCATTTTGGTGTTGACTTTTCTGAAGTCAAACCTGACATCAAAGGCCTCTAATAAGCCAAGATTGTGGGTGTTTGTAAGCTTAGTGCAATCATAGAATCCCCCAAGGACACAAATATTCTCCAAGAGAGCTTGTCATAAACTAATAATTGGCACCAGAGCCACTTTCTAAAATTGAATGCCAAAAAAATGTAAAATAATATAATTGGGTAAGTCATCCATGCCTGAGAATTACCACACAGATAATATACTCAGAAGGGTAGGCCCAGTGGTTAGGGAATTGGGAACTGATGTGGACAGTGATCTAGCCTTTGACCATCATGTGTCTACTGTTGTAAGGAAGTCATTCTATATTGCACACATTGTAAGCAAGTCTATGGCATCCATGTCCAGAGATGTCATTGTCCTACTGCAGTAGCCCTCATTTGGCCAGTCAAAGAGTAGAGTGCTCCCTTTGGTATATACCTGACCAGACACATGCAACAACTGGAACACCCAAAGAGGTTTCTCACAAAAAGAATATAAGATGTAAACCACATAGAATTAACCGACTAATTCAAAGCTTTATCTTTATTCTCAGTCTTATACAGACTATCGAGAGGTGTGCTATGCCTGACTGCGACATCATCAGTTCCAGTACTAATTTACTTGCTGCACATCTGCAAGTCTGACAACATTAGTAATACATGACGGAAGGCTGGAAATATCATTTATAATATAAGTGGAACATATTGGAGGTATGTGTCCCAGAGACTAGCCCTATTGTGTTGCAGGCTTCCCATCCATGTGAAGCAGAGCCTCCTCTCTGACTCTATTCAAATGCAACCTGGACTAATGGATGGGAAACCAAGGTTAAAGAGGCATGTAGAAACTGAAGGAAATTTACAGAGTTTTGCTATTAGTAGGAGAGCTACTTCAGACACAGAAGTTAGTTTGGAGCGATACGCAGAAAGTCATTGCAGTGCAATCCACAGAAGTTTGGTACAGACACTTCAGAGTGAGTGGAGGTCAGATCAAATAGCCAGCATTCTAAACTATTAATTATATTACTCAGGAGGAAAGGAAAAATTCTGAGTATAGTGAGTGCAGAAGCTATGGAGATTATAATTCAGTCTATTTCAGTTTATCAGCACTGTTTTTAGATACATTAAGATCTGACATTCTGAGTACATAATTTAAGGAAAGGATCGTAAGTGCAGACACTATGGAGATTATAATTCAATAATCTATTTAATTTTATCAGCACTGTTATTGGAGACATTAAGATCCGATATTCTGAGTAGAGAATTTAAGGACAGTATTGTAAGTGCAGACGCTACAGACATTATAATTCAATAATCTATTTCAGTTTATCATGTTCCCTAATCTAATCTTTAAATACTCTTGTCAGTTTTACCAACATAAAATTTTAAATATTTCAAACAATGCGCAAGGTACACTACATGTTTAGTGTTACATGAAGAAGAAACATTAAAGCTGTATTATTTTTTTTTTCATCTGGGTGCATAAACTTGGTACTAGTGTCCATGTAACTTGAAACATTACAATGTCTACACATAGTCAGACCTCCACTATCTGGGGCATTGACCTTACTCCTTGGGAAACAAATTTCTTTTAAGGAAGAGCTCATTTCCTAACAAAAATTGGGGTTCTTGTTCTATAATGTTACTAACACCCTTATCCGAAGTCAGAATTCCCCAATTTTTCCTAACTATGCCCATATAAGTCTGTACATCAGATAAATAATATAGGGGCATCCTAAGCATCCCTTTATTACTGATGTTACTAGCTTTCCTAGTGACCTGCCTCTTAGAAAAATAAGGTTGTGCTACTGATTCTCTGAGTCTGGTAACCTCCTCTATATTAGTCTTTACCATCTTGTCATCACAGCCCCTCTCCATTAATTCCTTAGTAATACCTTCAGTGCATCTCAAGAAGTCAGGCTCCCTCCCATTGAGTCAGGAGGCTCTAAAAGCATGGTTCCTTACCACACTCTTGAAAATATATGGGGGGTGCATACTGTCATATGACAGTAAACTGTTGACGTGACATGGTTTCCTATATTGTTTCATGCACTGTCTGTTATTCTCATCTACCAAAACTGCTACATCCAAAAAATGCATAACCTTGTCAGAGTATGTAAATGTAAACTTTAAAAACGCAGTGCTTTCATTAACATACTGGAGGAATTCAGTTAACTCTTGCCTGCTTCCACTCCACACAATAAAAAGGTCATCCACACACCTTCTGAAAAATGAAATGTGTTTACTAAAGGGACCTCTTAACATATATTCAGATTCCCAAACCACCATTACAGCATTTGCATAGCTATTGGCACATGAAGTGCCCATAGCTACGCCATTGTTCTGCCAATAAAACACATCCCCAATTCAAACTACATTGCAACACAACACTATCTCAAGCAAATCCTTAATAAGTTTGATCTGTCTAACTTCAAAATTAGAATATATCCTAAGAAACTTCTCGATACTATCCATACCCAGATCACTCGGGATCACATTAAAGAGTGATACTAACGTCCATGGTGACCAGGATGTAACTCTCCCTTTCACTCAAAACTTGCATGTGTTCAAATAAATCAGTTAAAAAATGTTCAGTATCTTTTAGTACCAGTGGTACCGCATTAAGTAAAGGTCTCAAATTCTTCTTTCTATATATAGAGATGGACTCCGTAGACCACCCTCTCCCAGAGACTATCGGTCTCATTGGTGGACACATTTTATTTTTGTGAATCTTAGGTAATTCCTGTATAAAGGGGATAACAGGATGTTCTATGAGAAAATAATCATATATTTCCTTAGTTATAGAGCCCTCACTCAGTAATGTATCTAATTGTAATTTAATCTAATGCACCATTTTATCAATCTTTGTACGATTAACCTTCGTGTAAAAACTAACATCGCATAACATATTGAGCATAGCATGTTCATATTTACTAGCATCCATGATGACAATGGGCCCGCCCTTGCCAGTGGGCCTAATCACTATATCTGTGTTTTCCTGCAACTGTACTAAGGCCATCCTTTCACTTCTAGTAAGATTATTTTCCTAGAACCATTGTTATAGTTAGTGTTTCTAGCATTATGTAATCTATGCACATCCTGTATACACATTGTTTTGAAAGCATGTATCAAAGGATTCACAGGTGGTACATAAGAACCAGGTTTCTTGAAAACATTATTTTCCCTATCACTGCTATTAAACATTAACTTAAGGGTTAAATCCCTGCAAAACTTTTTAATATCAAAAATGACTTCAGTAGTGTCTGAATACCTACTTGGTATGAAAGATAGTCCAGAGTATAGAATTTAAGGACAGTATGCAGCGGTTAGCATTGTTGCCTCACAGCAAGAGGTTCTCCCATTCGATTCTTGGCTGGATCACCTTCTGTGTGGAGTCAGCATATCCTCCCTGTGGCCGAGTGATGTTAAAGACATGCAGGTAGGTGCGTCCGTGAATGGGCATGCCTTTTTTGAAGGTTGGGC
This sequence comes from Protopterus annectens, assembly GCF_019279795.1. NCBI lineage: Eukaryota > Metazoa > Chordata > Ceratodontiformes > Protopteridae > Protopterus > Protopterus annectens. Next base: position 781,054,536 of record NC_056725.1, on the reverse strand, counting down.
ATCAGGCTGGCAACTCGGCACCGTAAAAAAATCCATTGCCAATCATTAGTGGACGGAAGTTCCACAGTTGCGACCCCTAACTGGGAAAAGCTGAAAGACTTAAATTGTTAGTGCAGATGCTACGGACATTATAATTCAATAATCTATTTCATTTTTATCAGCACTGTTACTATAGACAGTTAAGATTTGATTTTGATATTGTTGACACCTACCTCCACTGCACAAACTAAAACTTTCTTAACTGAACTACAGTGTATCCAGACTTTTATTCTGAACGGCACAACAAGATTTGGCACATAAAGGAGAGACTAGCAAGTGTTCAGCACAGTCCTGGGTAATTAAAAAATAAATACATTCATTCCAGTCTCATTGCAGTTTGTTTCCAGTATTCTACAGTCCTTTCAAGTCTTATAAAGACAAACCAGTTAAGCTGTTCAATAGTGTGAGACCCAGTCTTAAGAATTGTTAACTCTCTCCCAAGTGATGTTAACATTGGATCTTTCACTAAAAAATGGCAGTGACAGCCAACAAATGACAGCAGCAAAAGTCAAAAAAGCTTATTTTCTGCCAGATGTCTATTCGTACAATCTTCTGCTGACTTTACTTCAAAAGTGTCTTCCTGTCAGTTTGATAGCTCTCGTTATGTGCTTTACAGGTTTTAAAAGTTAGGAAAAACGTTGTGTTTTTTTTCTTTTTCTATAATGAGCAGTACATGGAGCAAATACATATCTATGCACTACAAAGAACTATGATCAGATCTCTGCTTGTAACCTAACATTATGCTGGAAAGCTGATAGATTTGCTGTAAGCTGCAGAATTGGAATCTATTCCAAACTGATAAGTACACTTTTTTCAACTTAATTTGCACTGTGCTGCATTTATACACTTGCCTATTATTTATAGTGATGCTATAGTGATTCTGTCTCTTGTTGTCTCCACTGTGTTTTTTTTCTCAGGGTAGCTCAAGGTCATTTCAGGGAGGGGGTTGTTGAGCCAGCCCACATCCTAGCTGTTAGTCATTGCCTGAGGTGTATCTCATTGCTGTAATTCCAGTACAGACTGCATTTCTGTGAACTGCTGGAAAGATGATAGATTTCTTGTGAGCTGCAGAAATGGAATCTATTCCAAACTGATAAGTACAGTTCTTGCAACTTAATTTGCACTGTACTGTATTTATAGACTTGCCTATTATTTATAGTGGTGCTGTATTGTTTCTGTCTCTTGTTGTCTCCACTGTGTTTTTTTCTCAGGGTAGCTTAAGCTAGTTTCAGGAAGAGGGCTGTTGAGCCAGCCCACATCCTAGCTGTTAGTCATTGCCTGAGGTGTATCTCATTGCTGTAATTCCAATAACAGACTGCATTTCTGATAACTGCTGTAAAGCTGATAGATTTGATGTGAGCTGCAGAACTGGAATCTATTCCAAACTGATAAGTACACTTTTTGCAATATTTGCACTGTGCTGTATTTATACACATACCTATTATTTATAATGGTGCTGTATTGTTTCTGTCTCTTGTTGTTAATCTTGGTGACTTTGAAACTGTCCGCCCCTCTTGTAAGTTTGTATTTGGATACTCCTTTCTGGGCCTATTTCATTTGCTCACTCAACTGAGTGCAGTGAGATTATATGCTGATTTCAGGCACTCCTACTGTGTACAAAGAGAGCATTTAAAAAGGACAACCCCTGTAGCCTCTTAATCCTGCTGTGTTACCTCCCTCCAAAAAAAAAAAAAAAAAAAAAAAAAATATATATATATATATATATATATATATATATATATATATATTTTTTTTTCAGCTGCTCTTACTGTAACTGTCTTAGTTGCTGTTCTGCCTGCTATCTGTTCAGTTGTTCTTACTCTGCACTTATTATTACTTGTTAGTAGCCTTCTAATTTAATGCCTTCTGCACTTGTTTTTTAGTCATTTGTTAATTTAATTGCATTTAATTAAACTGTATTTGCCGTAATATTGATACACGTGTGCTAGTCTGCACTGCATTTGAATTGTATTTACTGCTGTTTTAGCTGCTTTTCTGTAAAAAAAAAATTCCTAGCTTGTTTCCTGCCTTTCCTGTAACTTATCTAGTCCAGATACAGACTTGCTGTATCCAGGACTGTTTGTAAGCTCCTGAGCCTCTCAAGCCTTTCTGTGGTGGAGGGAAGCCTTCTAGCTTATCAGTGGGAGTGGTGCACTAGGTAGCCTATCTACCAGAGAAGAGGTTTCTGGCCCCGAAATTATAGTTTATTGGCCATTTGGGAAGCTCTTCCATCTCTTTCAACCTTCTGATTCAAAAGCCTGTGTTTGTGCTTGTTTCCTGCCTTTCCTGTTATTAGTCTAGTCCACGTACAGATTTGCTGTATCCAGGACTCTTTGTAAGCTTCTAAGCCCCCCAAGCCTTTCTGTGTTGGAGGGAAGGTGTCTAGGTTATCAGTGGGAGTAGTATGCATCAGGTAGCCTATCTACCATGGGAAGAGTGGGTTTTGGCCCATAAATTGTAGTTTATTGGCCGTTTAGGCAGTTTTCCATCTCTTTCAATTTGCTGGCTTAAAAGCCTGCATTTACACTTGTTCCCCACCTTTCCTGTAACTGGTCTAGTCTAAGTACAGATTTGCTATATCCAGGACTCTTTGTAAGCTTCTGAGCCCCTCAAGCCTTTATGTGCTGGAGGGAAGCCTTCTAGCTTATCAGTTGGAGTGGTAAGCACTAGGTAGCCTATCTACCACAAGAGGAGTGGTTCTGGCCCAGAAATTGTAGCTACTGGCCGTTTGGGCTTTTTTTCCCATGTCTCTCAACTTTCTGGTTTTAAAGACTGTGTTTGCGCTTGATCCCCACCTTTCCTGTGACTAGTCTAGTCCAGGTACAGATATGCTGTATCCAGGACTGTTTGTAAACTTCTGAGCCCCCCAAGCCTTTGTGTTGGAGTGCAGCCTTCTAGCTTATCAGTGGGAGGGTAAGTACTAGGTAGCCTGTCTAACACAAGAGGAGTGGTTCTTGGCCCAGGAATTGTAGTTTTTTCTGGTTTAAAGACAACATCTGTGCTTGTTTCCCATCTTTCCTGTAACTAACCTAGTGGAATGCACTAGAAAGCTTTAAACTGATACAAGCCTTCTAGCTTAAAAGAGAGACTTTGGAGTGATTGAGTATTAGTTTTCTGTATTTTCTTGCTTTACTTAACTGTTTTCCGCCTAAACGCTGTTTTTCCAGCACTTATTGTGATTTAAAAGCTTGTTTTTTTTTCACATATTGTACTTATTTGACTGCCTGCACTTTTAAAAAGTTGTTTTTTTGTTTAAATAATTTGTTTAACTGTTGTGGGCTACACACTAAAGTGCAATAGCCTTTTCTGATCACTTGTAGTCATTTAAAGCTGTTTTAAGTGTACTTTTTACTGTTTTTGCCTTATCTTTTCAAAATAAAACAAAACAAAAAAAATCTTGTTTCCTACCTTTCTAAGCTAGTATAGTCGAGTTTTCAGGTTAGTGCTGAATTCATAGCTGTGTTACAAGTGTCTGAGTTCCCCATACCTTACTTGGATAGAGGGAAGTTTCTCTGTTCACCTGTGAGAAAGGGGAACTTTGAGCAGCCATCTGTCCCTGGAGGAGTGGTTCCAGCCCAGAAGTTAGTAGTTTAAAAACCACGTTTGCACGGTTTTATGCACTAGGCAGCACCAGTTAGCTAGGGTTAAATTATTCCCGGTTCCACTAAGTCTCCTCTTCAGTTTTTCACTTGAAACTAGTCTAACTCTCAACCTAAGCACTCAAAAAGCATCCTACAGTCCAGCACTTGCTCAGACCTAATAGCAAGCACTAATATACCCTGACACTTGACTGCCCAGCAAGGCAGGGCTCTTTATCCACCCCTCACCAACCAAGTGACTAAGCAGCTCACCCTACTATTTAGGCATGACCAAAGGGCAACTTCAGGTGTACTCTCCAGTCCAGCTGGTGAATCTGGGTATCCTGAGGCAAGTTACAACTGCCTCATATACACAGACAGCCCTCTCCTCCTACCACAAAACACTAACGAGAGATTCAATTATACAGCCAAACTAGAGGCTAAGGTCTCTCCACCCAAGACTGGAACAGACAGTCATGAGGAGAAGGTTAACACTTGCACCACACCTCCAGCCTCACACAGACCTACTAAACCAGCACTGGAAAAAAATACACATAAATACACAAAATCATACTTGGAGGTTCTAAATAAAAACCTGCAAAAGCATCAGAGAGCTCCAAAGCAGACACCCAGAAAACCTGCACCTCCCGTCACAAACCAGACAACACATAAAACACAAAATCAATGTGCCGCAAAATCACAGCCCTTAAGGTGAAATAACATACCTAACACAATAGTAATAGGTGACTCAACAGTCAGGCACACTGATGCCCCACTCACTAGGCTGGACAAGGAGAAGGTTAGTGTTAGCTGCTTATCGGGAGCCAGAATCCGCCACATAACATAAGCACTCAGGTCACTCCAGAACAAGTATAACTCTGTCATTGTTCATGTTGGTGTGAATGACCTGAGATGTACCTCCCTGGACTACATGAAAAGAGACATGGAAGAGCTCTCTGATCATGTAGCCCAGGCGGGTATGACCCTGACCCTGAGTAGCATCCTGCCCTCACCAAGAATGATACCTCAGTATAAAGAAACAATGATCAATTTCAACAATTGGCTAAGCTTCTGGAGTCATTCAAAGGGGATCCAGTGTCTGTAAGCCTGGGATGACATGCTCGACAAGCCACGTTGCTTCGCAAGAGACGGCTTACACCTGTCACCCCTTGGCTTTTGAATACTGGCCAAGGCTCTTGCTGCCCCAATAGTGCCTTTTTTAGGCAAGGCTCAAAATTCAAACCCACCACCGTAAACAGCACAAGTAAAAAAAATGAAGGTTATACTACTCAACGCCAGGAGTTTAAATCTCAAAATGCATGCACTCGAAGCACTCCTAAGTATGGAGAATGTTGACATCTGTGCAGTAACTGAAGCCTGGTTCAAGGCACTCCAGCACTACTGAGCTACAACTCATACCACACATTTTGGCCACAGAACACAGACCGAAACACAAAAGGAGGGGGTGTATCAATATTCATCAAGGATACCCACACCTCCAGGTTAGTAGCGTAGCATGATACCTCTGAGATCATCCATGTGCAACTAACATCGAGAAAATCTGCAATGCAAATTGTGGCCTGCTACAGATCACCCTCCATGACCCAGGACCACCACTCCGCCTTTCTGGAGACACTGGAAAACATGAAGGTCCTACCAAACACACTGATATTGGGCGATTTCAATTACCCTACCATTAACTGGGAAAACTACTTGAGTACAAACTCCCTGGCTCAGTGCTTCCTGGAATTTATCAACTCAAATGCCCTGGATCAGCTGGTAAACTCCCCTACCACAGGCTGCAACATATTGGACCTGGTCATCACCAACATGGGCGACGGGTGTTCTGTACCGGAGGTCAGCCCATCACTGGTTAGATCGGACCATAAACTAATCACCCTGGATGTCCACACCCCACCTCCACCCCCAACCAAAGAAACCACAGTGAAAAACTTTTCTAAAGCAAACTTCACCTTACTTAAGGCAGAGGTGGTAAGTTTAACAGCCCTCACGCTAAAGGATAACACTGCCCAAGATGCAGAATCCTTTACAATTGCACTCTATGAGCACCTACAAGGATGCATGGATCATGCCATCCCTAGCAAAACCAAGACTCACTCCCCTAAGAGAAGGAAACCAGTCTAGTGGACCCCTGCCATAAACAGGTTATACAACAGAAGGAGGAAACTAGTTCAGAAAAAAAGCAAATCCCAAGAAGGAAAGACATCCCTGATCAGTATCAGTAAGAAACTAAGGTCCCTCATAAAATCATCCAAGGCTAACTTTGAAAGAAAAATAACCAAGGATTCGAAAGATAAGCACAAAGCCTTCTTTAGCTATGTCAAAAATGTAAGTGGCAACTCGCAGATATGCTCTGAGCTAGTGCAAAATAGCACAAAATATACTGAACCTACTGATATTGCCAACACCCTGGCAGATTCAGTGCAAACTTCACCTCTCTCTCACCTTCAAAAGAGCCCACAACATTACCGGAGAAGTGTAGTGTCCCAGAAATTACAGAAGCACAGGTGAAAACAGCCCTTTCAAAAAACAAAAACACAGCATCAATGGGGCCAGATGGTGTCCCAGGCTGCGTCTTGCACGAACTACCGAATGAACTAACCCCCCACCTAAACACACTGTTCAACCTCAGCCTCTCCACAGACTACGTGTCCATAGAATGGTGCACAGCAACGGTTATTCCGCTCCACAAGGGAGGGGCCACAACTGACCCTGGTAACTATCGCCCCATAAGCCTGACTAGCCTAGTCTGCAAGGCTATGGAGCGCATCACTATGGAACTCATTAACAAAGACTTTGGGAACCTCCCAACACTTGACCTGACCCAGTTCAGCTTTGTTAAAGGCAGATCATGCCTACTAAACCTGGTTGACTTCTTCAAGACAGTCACCAAGGCCATAGACAAGGGAAAGGTGGTTCACACAGCCTACCTTGATCTCACCAAGGTGTTCAACACCATTCCTCACTCGGGTATTATATAAAAACTCACCAGCTTGAACATAAACCCCTATGTCACAAGATGGGTTGCCAACTGGCTTACAGACAGAACTCACACGGTAAGAATAGTGGGCTCCAGGTCCGACTCTAAACCAGTCACAAGTGGTGTCCCGCAAGGCTCGGTTCTGGGACCCCTACTGTTCGGCATATATTTCTCAGAAGTACAGGCAAACACAGGAGGACTATGGCTAACCAAGTTCATCGATGACTGCAAACTGGGAGCCATAATTGACTCTCCGGCTGACACGGACATCCTTCAAAAAGGCCTTACTGAGACAGACACCTGGTGTCAAAGTCATGGCCTCAAGCTAAATGCCAAAAAATGCATAGTCATCCCGCTTGGGAAAAACAAAACACCCACGAATTACCACATAGGCGGCAACCCCCTTAATACAAAAGAGGTAATTAGAGATCTGGGGACCCACGTAGATAGTAATCTCTCCTTTGACAATCATATTGCCAAAGTAGCGAGGAAATCCTTCTATGTGGCCCATCTAATTACTAAGGAGTTTGCATCTAGAAATAAAGAGGTTATAGTGCCCCTCTACTCGTCACTCATCAGACCCATCATAGAGTACAATGCCCCATTTGGGATGTACCACACAAGACACTTCCAACAGCTGGAAAAACCACAAAAGCACCTCACCAAGAGGATTACTGGCCTCAAACATATGTCCTATGCAGCCTGACTGAAAAAACTCCAGCTGTACTCAGTGGCATATCGGTTACTCAGAGGTGATATCTGACTGACTTACAAAACCATATCCAACTCAGAATTGATGGACATGCTCCACCTAAAGAAATCCAAGTCACTGTGAGCCACTCGTTCTAGTGAGCTAAACCTCGCCACAACAATAAATAGAACATGCTGGAGGGATAGATTCCTGTCACAGAGACTCCCCATACTTTGGAGCAAAATTCCAAATTACATCAGGCAGAGCCCCTCACTAACACTCTTCAAGAGAAGCCTTGACGAGTGGATGGGTAACAGAAAATATACCCCTGGGATCACTTCATTGGCTCTGCTTGACAGAGGATCAGTTAATTAATCAATGGGGCAGTGAAAGCCGACGCACTCTGGCTAGGCTTATAAATGCCCTTGGGCAGATAGCCTAGTAACTACCTATGAACCTATGTATTCTCGAAATTCATGCCAAGACTCACATCTTGTGCTTCCCTGTGATGAATTTCTTGGCATCCATATTTTGAAGACATAATAAGCAGGTCACAATTGCAGATTCATCATAATCTTCTATGTTACATATCATTGGCTTATTTTACATAATAACCTAAAATCACCAAGAGTATTATTATCTTAAACCTCTCAGTGAGTATGCAGGATGCAAAACAGTAAGTGGCAATTTCCATTACTTGGTGATATTTCACATGATAATATAATTTTTAGCAGGCTAATTGGTTATAACCATATAACTCTAGCTGCTAGTTCTATTTGTCCGGCACTGCCAAGAAAAAGTATTTAGCATGTTGAGGCTGATCTATGCCTCGGAGTAAAAATCTATTTTACCTTGTACCTGCCTTGTTTGTTCTACACATTTCACTTCCCTAACAGCAATTACCTTGTAATCAGAAGTCATGTCTCCTGACAGCATGTTTCTGGTAACAGCAATCCCTGTCTCTTTTAGAAATTATCTAAAGTTTAAAGAAGCATGACTTTCTGTTATCATCACACATGCATACTACATACATTTATTTCTCATTTCTCCAAAGTCATACACTGATTTTGTCAGACATCTACGTTTAACATTGAACTACATTAACGCACTCTTTTTGCAGACAATTCTTCAGGTCATCACCATTGTTCATACATTCAGAATCTGAATAAGCCATCTGAGTGGCATAGAGGGATGGATTCTTGATGAAAACCCAGGAAACAAGTTCAGTTAGTGGCTTGGATGCTGAAGCAACCAGCTTTAGAGGGAAAGGAATAATGGAGTCTTGTTTGCATATCAGTCCTGGGTGGCTGAGGTTTGTTGGGTTGAGGAAATGCATGTCTTGGTGTATGCTCTTCCCATTTCCTGTGGTGAATGGAGACCAGATAAATGTGCCAACGTTCCTGAGGATTGCAGTAGGCATGAAAGACAGTTACCACTCTCTAACTGCTCACTGCACATCTTCTCTCAGTGCTATCTAAGCACACATATGGGAAATGGTAGGGCTTAAAGTACTCCCAAAAATGGTGGCCTGGATGAAGACCTCTGTGAATACAGACATAAAGGTAGCTTAGATGTATTAGATGAATAGCAGGCAGAAAAGAGAAAAAAATAAAAATAAAAAAAATAAAAACACGAGGAAAGAAACAATAGATGCAACAAACTAAACTGGATAAGATACGAATGTAACAAAGTACATATACTTGCACAGCAACAATCAAAGGGAGCTCACAAGTACTAAGTGAATAACAGAAACCCACATTAATCAAATAAAACAATACGAGAGCACAACGAAAACAATTTCATTTTTACTTGGCATATACTGACCACATTTTTAAACAGAAAGAGCCACTGAAACACTGAACAATCTAAAATATACAGGGAAGCAGTGTATCTAATAATGCTTTAATCATACTCTGTTGTATAAGAAATCAGTAAGTGAAAGTGTTCTGCTAAAGTACTATTTTCTAAACCATCTCCACCTTAAATCACTAACGCATTTCATCGGGAATACATTTTTGCCAACTTTTTTTTTTGTGCTGACACCAGGGAAGTACATTCATATAATATAATGTAATACCAATAGCCAGTTACCCACTTTGCATAACGAAATTACATACTAATTTGTTGCAATTTTTAAAACACTTTTATGTAAACTACTACTTCTATAGTTATACAGTTTATGAAAGTATTTGTTCAGCATGAAACATGGAGCAATCCAGACAAATTATTTACTTAACTGCATCTTTCAGTATGGGGCGGCACAACAGTTTAGCAGTTAGCTCTGCTGCCATACAATGCTTGGTTTTAAAGCTGGATTCTCTGATGATGTCTGTATGTCCTCCCTTTATCAGTGTAGATTTTTGCCATATGATGTGGTTTCCTCCCAGATGCTAAAGACTTGCTGTAGGTGAACTGATGATCCTCCACATTGCCTGTACATGTGTGCATGTGTGTGTGTGTGTGTGTGTGTGTGTGTGTGTGTGTGTGTGTGTGTGTGTGTGTGGGCGTGTGGGTTTGTGTGTGTGCATGCGTCTGTGCATGTGTGTACATGTCTGTGTGTGTGTGTGTGCGTGTGTGCGTGTGTGCGTGTGTGCGTGTGTGCGTGTGTGCGTGTGTGGGTGTGTGGGTGTGTGGGTGTGTGGGTTTGTGTGTGTGCTTTTATGCACTGGTACCCAAACCAGGATTTTTTCTATGACTTACACCTGTAAAAGTTAAAACAGGCTCCAGCTCCTGTGCAGCTCTGAAATGCATCTTTCAACTTTATTTATTTATCTTTTGTTGATAAGGTTAGTCCCACTAGGCCCTTTTCAAAGGAGAACAGTGGTGGTATTTTTACCACAACGGGAAATTTGGTCAGGCCATCATGGAACATCAGCTATCCTTTTTGAACACTAGATGGAGACACAGGACTGTCACTAGTCCTTGGAGAATTCCAAGGTGGAGGAAGGAGTAAGTATTGCTGCAAGAGTTGAAGCGTGCAGGAGGTGTGAATACAGAAATATTGGAGAATTTAATTAAAGAAGAAAGAAGAACCAAACAAAGGTGCGGAGCTGAGCTGGAATACTGTGATGGATACAGGAGCAGTCTGATAAAGAGGCTGATACTGTTGTAGTGAAACACATTACAGAGGCTGGAAATACAAAGGCATTTTTGTCTGAAAGAGTAATCAGTTTAAAGAATATGATTTTGCGGTAAGGTACTGTCCCTTATAGTGAAGTAAAGAAAAAAAAAAACAAACATGTCCAAGTTCCGTAAGGCAAGGAACCAGAAGAAGTACATAACCTGAAAAGAGACATTTCTCAGCAGCAAAAGGGCAGCAGCTTAAAAATAAAGGCCAATGGTAAGAATAAGCAAAACCTGTGCTACTTTTGAGTGATATGATATTATGAGCAATATTATATCGCCATTAGGATTTATTTTAAGAGGCATAAAAGCTTTGATACACTTGGAGGTGGAATTTTTTTGTGAAGTAACTTTTGAGACTTTTTCAAGTGCAGAACAATTTGTGGGTGAAAACAAAAACAGAAGTAATATATCACCTTGCAGTTAAAAAGAAAACTGGCTGTGTAATTTAGAACTTCAGACATGGTGAAATCTGAACTTAAAACTTTTTTGTTCTCACAATATGTGATAAAGTGCATGGCATAAACAAAACGTATGATTCCATAAATGTAGGGACAGTGAGTGGGAAGGGTGGGTTTCCCTGGATATGCACAACAGAAAATTACAGTAAATAATATAATAGTAAATGGAAAAAATGTTTTGTATTGGGACCAACCCTAGGCTTGCATTTATCATTGGGATGAAACACATTTTGTTCTAAAATGTACAAAAAGAAGATGTGGGTAATGTGAAGAGCACCACCATACTGCTAGGAACTGTCGACCATTTTGTAAAGCATGCAATGAGTCTGGCCATTTTTGGTGTTAATGCTCTGTGCTGATAAAAGAATGGGCACATGAACAAGAAACTGAGATAGAGGAAAGACAATATGTAGAAAACAATATTCAAGAATGAAATGAAATGGCTGATGTAAGAGAGGAATAAAGTGAAAGAAATACAGTTCAAAGTGAAAAAAGGCGAGAAGTACTAATAGTAGAAGAGATACAGATCAAACAGAAAATAAATATGATAGGTTAGTGAGTGAAGAAGTTGGTTGCTCAAAACCAGGGGGAAAGACAAGAGATGAAATTAATTAAATCTATTGGAGGGAAGCTGAATGGAGACAAAGAAAAAATGAGAACAGGAGGAAAGAAAGATGCAAAAAAGAGAATGAGATTATAGACTAAATGTGAACAGTATAAGAAAGGAAGTGAGAGGTTTAATAGTTGTGAATGGTGCAAGAATCAAGTTGGATGCTTTATGTTTACTGGATACAAGTTGTGTTACACAAGAAAAAAAGAGACAAACACTTGCTGTATAGGGAAAATTATATTGTCAGTAGGATATAAAATGTGTTCTGGAATAGGAGTGCTAACTAAGGAGAATGAAGTAAAAATATTATATTTATGAATTGAATCTGAAACGATGATGATATGAAATTATGTGACACTAATAGCAATATATGTATATACAAACGTCAAAAAAAACATATGTTTGCAGTATTAAAAATATGAGATAGTAAACATGTTAATAATAATGACTGGGGACTTTAACTGTAAGGTAAGAAAAGAGAACCCAGTAAAAGGAGGCAAGTAGTGTCAAAACAGTCAACAAAAAATTCCAGAATGATAGACACCACTGTAGAAAGCACCATAAAATGAATCCTTTAGTATAAAAAGCAAGTTTTAAGCTGTTCCACCCTCTAGTGGATATTTAAAATATAACAACCAAGCTACAAAATGTCACAAGTTAAAATATAAAAAGGACATAGAAAAGAATATCACAATATTACAATCAACTTGCAATATACACTTATTTACATAGCTGGCTATAATTTAGCTGCCCTTAATTTTAACACAGGGGCTATGTTTATATGTCGATTAAGGCCTGGGAAAACGTTGGCTTCAAGTTTTATTTGCCAAAACAACTCTCTGTATTCCAGTTTGGTTTCCCATGGCCCACCCCTTAGGTCTACTAAAACTTTTTCAAGAACAAAAAAACTGAAATTTTGTTCCTGTGCACATTTTTGTGTGCTTGTAAAGTGCATTAGTGTTGAAGTCTAGAACACTTCATATTACATATAAGAAAGGTAATAACCTTAAGGAGCTGCTTGAAAAAGGCAATATGATGGGGCAAGCTGCTAACACTATAAAAGAGTGAGTACTTTCAAATGTGGGGCACGTATGCAATAGAACCACATTTTAAATGCTGATAAGGTTTTTATTCCTAGTAGAAATATAGAAATGTTGTCTGATTCTTTTTACAACTGTAACTCAATGCGGGTGATTTATTTGGCTACCTGTGACCCCTGCAGGGCTTTCTATATTGGAAAAACTGAAAGGAAATGAAAAAGACGCATTTATGAGCATTATAGAGACATTATTACACACAAAGGCACGAATGCACTTTACAAGCACACAAAAATGTGCACAGGGGCAAAATTTCAGTTTTTTTGTTCTTGAAAAAGTTTTAGTAGACCTAAGGGGGTGGGCCATGGGAAACCAAACTAGAATATAAAGAGTTGTTTTGGCAAATAAAACTTGAAGCCAATGTTTTCCCAGGCCTTATAAACATAGCCAAAATTAAGGGTGGCTAAATTATAGCCAGCTATGTAAATAAGTATATATTACAAGTTTACTTGTATTAGTGTAATATTCTTTTCTATGTGCTTTTGTAGCTTGGTTGTTATATTTTAAATGTCCACTAGAGGGTGGAACAGATTAAAACTTGCTTTTTATACTAAAGGATTAATTTTATGGTGCTTTGTACTGTGGTGTCCATCATTCTGGAGTTTTTAAGAAGAGAAAAAGAAGACAAGCTGTAAAAGAGATAAAAAGAAGCAATGTGATGTGGAAACATGGGAATAAGATAAAGGAGTGGCTGGACATACAAAAAGGGGATTTTTGACACAGAAATAGATTATGCCGTGAACTCAGTTGACATAAAGATATACCTTGAGGCAGGTGGGGTAGAAGATGTAGATTTTTAGAACATAGAGCAATATGGACTTTCTTAGGTGACAACGAAGAAATACAATAAAAGAATTAAAAGGAATAAAATGGCCAACAAAAAATGAATGGGGAAGGCAGTAGACTGCATAATGAAAACATGACAATGACGGCATTTTATGATAATAGTAGGTACTGTTTAAAGATAAATGTAAAAATGCTTTTTTTGGATGTAAAGAGAGAAGGGTAATGCAAAACTGTTGTACTTCTAGTACAAAGACTTACATTCTGTGAAAATGTTCAGAGCTAATATAGCTAATATAACAGAGCTAACAATATGGCTATGTTGGATTATATAACCAGCTGATATACCAAATTGGTAAGTGTACGTTTTTGTACTTGAATTACACTGTACTTCATTTATACTTTTGTTTCATTGTTTATTGCTGGCCTCTGTTCTCTGTATTCTGTCTGCATTGCTTGTTTCTCAGGGTAGTTCAGGAGCTAGTTTCAGGTGGGGGTTGTTTTGCTTTCTGTAGCATCAGCCCACCTAAGATGTTAACTATTGGTCAACACCACTGTGCTTATCTGATTGCTAGAAGTTTATTTTCTCTGTTGTATATCTAGTACAAAGACTTACATTCTGTGACATTGTGCAGAGCTAACTACCTGGCTGTGTTGGACTCTGTAACCATCTGATATACCAGACTGCTAAGTATACTTCTTTCCTCTTGATTTGCACTGTACTGCATTTATATATTTGCTTCATTGTTTATTGCTCGTCTCTGTCCTCTATATTTTGTTTGCATTGTTTATTTCTCAGGGTAGTTCAGTAGCCTGTTTCAGGTGGGGGTTGTTTTGCTTTCTGTAGAGTAGAACCACACACACACACACACACACACACACATATATATATATATATATATATATATATATATATATATATATATATACACATGTAGGCTCATAGGTGGTACTAGGTTATCTGCCCAAAGGCATTTATAAGCCTAGCCAGAATGTGTTGGCTTTCGCCGCCCCCTTAGATTAGTTCCCTGTGTCTCTGTCCAGCAGTGCCACTGAGGTGATTCCCGAGGTAAACTTTCTGTTTCCCATCCACTCGTCAAGGTTTCTCCTGAAGAGTGTTAGCGAGGAGCTCTGCCTAATGTAGATTGGAATCTTGTTCCAAAGTTTGGGAAGTCTCTGGGACAGAAATCTATCCCTCCAGCATGTCCTATTTATTGTTGTGGTGAGATTTAGATCCCTAGAGCATGTGGCTTGAGGCTATATGGTTTTCTTTAGGTGGAGCATGTCCATCAATTCTGGGTCGGACATGGCCTTGTATGTCAGGCAGAGATCACCTCTGAGTAGTCGGTATGCAACCGAGTACATCTGGAGTTTCTTCAGTCGAGCTGCATAAGGCATCTGTCTGAGGCCAGTGATTCTCTTGGTGAGGTACTTCTGTGGTCTTTCCAGCTGTTGCAGGTGTCTTGTAAGATACATCCCAAATGGGGTGTTGTACTCTATGATGGGTCTGATGTGTGATGAGTAGAGGGGCAGAATGACCTCTTTTGATCTGGATGCAAACCCTTTGAGATTAAGTGTGCCACATAGAAGGATTTTCTAACCACTTTGGCAATGTGATTATCAAAGGAGAGATTGCTATCTATACATATATATATATATATATATATATATATATATATATATATATATTCATTTATATATGTATGTTTGTGTGTGTGTCTATACATATATATATATATATATATATATATATATATATTATATATATATATATATATATATATATATATATATGGGTCTACTTCACATACCTGAAATGCCAGTTACCCGACTTTCATATAACCAAGATAACAAAGCCGAAATGTCAGAAGACCAACCGTTTAGAACACTGATTTTGAACTCTAGGTAAGTATCTGCTTGGCCACCATGTTAAACGTTGCCACTTACCTCCATGGTAGTGCGATCTTGGAGATGGAATATTTAGTTAGGTGGAGTGTGAGGGGAGCCAAGCAGTTATTTACCTGGAGTTGAAAGTCAGTGTTCTGAATGGTTGGTCTTCTGCACTTTCGGCTTTGTCATCTCTGTTATATGAAAGTCTGGAAAGTGGTATATATATATATATATATATATATATATATATATATATATATATATATATATATATATAGGTCAGTACTAGGCTAACTGCCCTAGTGAGCCATTTTAAGCCTAGCCAATTTTTCCCTGTGAGACTCAAACCCTGTACCTTGTGTTTTATATATATATATATATATATATATATATATATATATATATATGTATATGTGTGTGTGCGTGTGTGGTACATGCCAATGTAACCCTTATCCCTTGCCAGTAGCCCCTTAGTACTACCTAACATTATTTTCTTTTTCTATGCTCTTCTATCACTATTGGAGCTCCTCTTGCAATTAATATAAGTACTCTTTTTTCCTTTGTCCCAGGTATTCCAGTGAATAACCACCCTGAAAACCTTTGGACGAATGTTTGTACTTCCTCCTTAACATGTCCTGCACATTTTAGCCCTCCAGGAAATAATATTCTAAAGATAGCTCGGTACTGCAGTTTTAATCTCATGCTTGTTTCGACAATCCCTGATTAGTGGAATATGTTTAGTTCTCTTCTGCCTGATGTACAGTGAGTAATCATTTTCCACAAACACTCTACTGTCTCCCACTTTTTGTACTTTGTCCTTCTGCCACAGTTTTGTGGGAATCAACTCCTTCTGCTGGTAGGATTGCATCTTTACTATTAAAGGTCAGGTTGCTTTCTGATGGCCAAGTTTGAAGCATACACATGATGTTCCCTTTCAGTTAACAACTCCAGCTGTGGAATACCAGTCCAGTTGTGCTTTAATAAAATGAATATAGTCTGTTCCTTCCAGGTCTCTCACCACTGAGTGCGTACTTAAAGTGTTGCTATTGATGTGGTAGTTAGCCGGTACATCACTCATACCAAAAGGGATGATAATACATTGTTTGTACTGAGTTTAAGGCCGTGACTTTGGCACTAATAACATGTTTGTATAAGACCCTCTTGTAGGATACTGACATCATTTGGGGAGTCTATGACTGCTCCCAGTTTGCAGTCATCAGCAAACTTTGTCAGCCACAGACCTTTATTTTTTGCTTGTACTTCAGAGAAATAGATTCCAAACAGTAGAGGTCCCAACACTGATCCCTATAGAATACCACTGGTTACAGGTCTGCTGTTGGAGCTGGATTTGACTTATATTTTTTTCCTCTAGGTTACTGGAAGTCATGTCTTGCACCAGAGTTCTCTTTGCTGAACAGATACAAAATTCTTCCCTGTCAGTGTTTTCCCCCACCTTTGTAACTGATTTTCTTTCAGGTTATTTAAATTTATTTTTTGCTGGCATTCAGGCAGTGCACTTACTAGCTGGTTCCTGTATTTTCCCCCAAAATACAAGTTTTTTTTATTTTATTTATTTATTTTACATTTGTTAACCTGGCTAGTCTGGCTGGATACATGTCCATTTTCAGCAGAGGCCCGAGGAGAAAAGCTCCATTACGTACTAGTCAACTTACAATACAAAGATTAAACAATCAAATAACAAATATCAAAACCAAAAACTCAAGCAAGCCAATTATATAAACATAATAGCAAAAAAGATCAAATTTTTATGTAGTTTAGTGAGATGCTGAGGGATTAATAAACAGGAAAATAAAGACTGAGAGGCAACCTTCTTGAATGATTGCTAGAGTAAGACTGCTAGTAAATGCAGAAGTCTGGTAATAGACTGTCATATGGAGAGTAAAATATAAATATAAATTGCCTATGTAGAAATGAGAGTAGAAAAAGAAAAAAAAGTTGTGTCAGGGTACTAGAAAAAGGTAGGGGATAAACATATAAGAGATAAGTAGAAAGGTAGGAAAAGAAACAGATGACAAGATGTAACGAAAGGAAGAGAAACGAAATGTTAAAAATGGGTCAGTAGAGGCATAATTAAGGGTAAAGAAGCAACTAGTAGCAGTGAAGGGGGGGCTAGAAGAGGATAAATCATTGGTGAGCTCAGTCAGGATTAGTGCATGGGCATAGCCAGTGGGTTTGTAGATGGTGTCTTTTTTTTTGAAAAGGTGAGGAGAGCTTAGGGTGGTCAGGTCTATGGGGAGTTTATTCCAATAAGATCCTACAGTATTGGCAAATAAGGAGTCACCTGCTTTGTTGTGGGATTTGAGAGTAGTTACTAGAAGCTTCCTGGCAGAGCGAAGGGAAGTAAGATTTTTGTATGGGGTGATGAGGTTATTTAGTATGGGTGTATTGGAGGGGTAATGTAGAATTTTAAAAGTTAAGACTAATTGATGTAGAAGTATTATGTTCTGAAGTTCTAGCCAATTAAGTTGTTTTAGATTAAGACAGTGATGTGTACGGAATGGGGAACCTGTGGCAAACCTGGCAATACTGTGGTATGCTGTGTTGAGTTTTTGGAGGTTAGCTTTAGAGAGGTTGATAAATGATGGAGAGGCATATAATAGAGTGGAGAGAAGGTGAGTTTGGGCAAGAGACACTCTGGTAGTAGCAGTAAGAAAGGGTTTTAGTCTATACAGGGCACCTATTTTTTTATTAACAGTCTTGATGGTCAGATCAATGTGGTAGTCAAAGCTTAGCTGATTGTCTATAGTGACGCCCAGTAGTTTAGTGGAACTATCAGGAGTAATGGTAGTGCCATTACAGGACACAATGGAAAATGAGATAGGGGCAGATTTAAGGGTGGGGGTGAATAGTAGCAATTTGTTTTTTTTCGGATTGAGGAGGAGACAGATATGTTGGAACCATTTTTCTGCTGCTGTAAATACATTCTGGGTGTAGGAGTGAAGTTTTTCAGGAGATAAAGCAGAACAGATGAGAGTAGAATCATCTGCATATTGTATACAAGTGGATGTTGGGAGAGAAGTGGGTAGGTTGTTTATGAATATGGAGAAAAGGAGGGGGCCTAGGATGGAGCCTTGTGGGACACCGATGGTGACAGGGAGCTGAGAGGATAGATGACTATCCCAGAGGACTGCTTGTTTTCTATCTTTCAAATAAGAGTCAAACCACTGTAGTGCTAATGCATCAAGTGAGAGGGATTTTAAAGTATCTAGGAGAAGTTTATGGTTAACCATGTCAAAAGCTTTTGAGAGGTCAAGGAAAAGTGCAGAGGAGTAGAGGTTGTTATTGCGGTTTTTGTTGATCACGTCTGTGAAGGAGAGAAGGGCAGTGGAAGTACTATGGTGGGGCCTAAAACCATGTTGTGCGTCTGAGTAGGTTATTTTGTAAGAGATGATATAAGAATTGATGGTGAATGCAACGTTCCATAATTTTAGCTAGTGGAGACAGAAGGGCTATTGGGTGGAAATTAGAAAGTTCGTTGGAGTTGCCTCCTTTGTGGAGGAATGATATGGGAGATTTTCCAGCAGGAGGGATAGTGGATTCTGTTATAGTTCTGTTAATTAATATGGAGACTGGGTAAGCTAATTCATGTGCAGCTAGTTGCAGATATTCAGCTGGTAGTTTGTCGGCTGAAGGGGTGCAAGGTTTAAGTTTAGAGAGTAACTTACATATGTAGGTAGTGGAGACTGTATTAAATTTTAGTGTAGAGGTGCTGTTTAGAGAAGGGGTTATTTGAGGGAGAGAGTCATGGTGTTAGCTAGAGAGGTGACTGTTTCAGAGAAGAAGTTGTTGAAAGTATTGGCTATTATATTGGGTTGGGTCTGAGCTAGGCTAGCTGGTGTAGGTGTTTTGGTGTTCCCTGGATGGAGCAGTTTATTGATTCCTGACCAGAAGTGTTTGTGGTTTTGATTTTTGTGTTGTTGATACTGAAGGTAGTAATTGTTTTTATCCAGGAGGGTGAGTTTCTTAGTTGTATTTCTCAGGTGTTTGTAGTTTTGATGGTCAGATGGGTTTTTAGTGGATCTCCATTTTGTCCATAACTTATTTCTTTCTAGCATTGTTTGTTTGGTTTTTTTGGAAAGCCAGGGGGCTGCTTTAGAGCCTATTCTAATTAATCGGGATGGTGCATGATGTTGGAGAATTTTTAGGAAGGTGTTGTTGAAATAGCTAACTGCTTCATCAATTGGGAGGTGTTTTAGAGCCGACCAGTTATATTCTTTGAGTTCATTACGGAAAGAAGACAGGTTAAAATTAGTTTTGTTGCGTACAGTACGAAAAATAGCCTGTTTGGGATTGTTGTATTTTTGTTTAGAGATGTAGATTAGGAGATGATCGCTGATATTGTCAAGGAGTGTTCCAGTTTTATAAGAGAGGGGATTGTTGTTGATTAGTATCCAGTCTAGAATGGATAGTTTATTGGTAGATTTGTGTATTCTAGTAGGGGAGTTTATAGTTTGTTGAAAGTTAAAGAGGTTAATATGAAGGGTAGGTTTGGGTGGGGAGTTTACTGGCTCTCTCTTCTGAGTTTCTGTTTTCACACTGGGAGGGCTGAAATTAAGCTGTTACACAACGTGCAGCCATCTTGAAAGTCCATTATATGGCTTTTTTGAGAAGAAAAGTGTGTACTTGACGATAAAATTCTTGCTATGGATAATTTGCACTCTGTTTATTTATTTATATTCATGCTTAACTGGCGATGTCCAAATGGAAAACTTCATTTTCAGTGGAGCCCTGGGGAAAGTTCCATTACACTTACAAAACCAGACAATATGACAAACACCATTGGAAGTATACAATACTTACAGTAACAAAACGCATATCTAATCATCAGGTAGCCAGGTTACCACATTGATAATGCTATGTAAAACTGACCATGGCAGACACTGCTCCTCTCTCTTGCTTAGTTCATAGGGATAAACATCATAAGGCCATTGACACTGTAGACTGTCTCAGGACCAATTTTAATCCATCACAGCCTCACAGATCAAAACTCATTTGGTGAAGACCTGCAGACAATCTAGAAAGAGTTTCACAAATACCACAACTTATGCTGAATTCTTGCAAACGTAGAGTTCATTATACTACTTAGTTGTGCAGGGGGTGCACCTGTCTGCATGGGAATAGTGGAGGGGGTTTCCCTTTGTAAAAATGCCTACATTGTCTTCTGCATTTGAAAAAACAGGTTTTGACTCTTGTACTGGTAATATAATCAAGCAGATTTGGCCTTAGTGTAACTGTACATGTGATTTAGTTATAGGTTACAATGTTAATAGACTTCTAAAGACATGCTGAAAAATGAGTTTTCATTTAAAAACAATTACCTTAAAGTAAAAATAAGTAGATGGAAATTGTCAATGTTTTAGTCTCACGTGGAGTGAAAATTTAAAAGACTGTCTTCCACAAGGAAAGATTTGGAAGCAGGCATGTGAGGTTTTGCAGCCTTGTTAAAGGCACAAACTAATACTGAAATATCACAGTCTTCACAAGCATCTTCTGATCAAATGTTATTTAAAAATATCTGCTATTGGTAAATTGTTTTATAAAGTTTATAATGCAGTATATGCATACAACAGAAAGAACATTGTGTGGAATATTTAACAATGATAATAAAAGATGTGACTACTCAGATGTGTGTGTGCGTGTGTGCGTGTGTGCGTGTGTGTGTGTTTGTGTGTGCGTGTGTGCGTGGGCGTGTGTGTGTGCATGTGTGCATGTGTGCGTGTGTGCGTGTATGTGTGAATGTGAGTGTTCTGTATATATGAGGAAGAAGAAAAAATATATAATTTTTACTTCCTGGTTTACAGTTTTGAAGGAAAGGATAAAGCACTATGTAGCAAAACAATTAACTATTTCCAGAATTCTGTTGGCAGTATAAAACTGGGTCACATCTTTGACAGATACTTAATAGTTCTTTGGCAAATTTGAGCAATGAACTCAGAAGCTATGGATGCAATTATATCTGTTTTCCATTAGATGTCAGGGTTGCATATTTTATCAATTTATTGTCCTGCTTTAACAAAAGTCTTAGGCCATATAAAGGAGCCTGATGGATTATCGTGAGAGCTGTATATGAAAGTGTGTGTGTGTGCGTGTGTGCGTGCGCGTGTGTGCGAGAGAGAGTGAGTGAGTGAGTTTTGGAGGAATTCAGTTTATGACAGGTTCAGTAATGAAATGACAAACATAAAAGTACATTTTCACTTCATGAATGTGCTTAGCCTGTGCAGTGAGTTAACGAACTGTGTCTGGAAGCCAAGAATAGCATTTTAGAATGTAGAACAGTAGGGGCATCTCCTCTTGTATGTCACCTGTAAAAGTGATACTATCCTACATTAGTTCTAAATTAAATAAAGTTGTCTCCTAACAGAGGCTGTAATTGCAATTTTACTAAAACAACGTCAAAAAGTTTCACTTTAGTCTGTGTTATTTTACTTTCCAGACATAAGTGTAATGGTGTCTGCCTGCATATCTCCCACTAGGGACACACATTTTCTCAGAGTACTAATGTCATGTTCAATCCCTAAAATATTAACCCTTCTTAAAAAGTGTTTGTCCTTCAATAAAGAAAATAGTCCCTTCTTATTTACCCGGCCTTTACTGACCCCCTCCCTCAGTAAGCCAGGAAATACTCCACGCATAGAAAATCTTACCACTAGGAGCCACAACATTATTGCTAAACTGGTGACACAGTTTTATTCCTTGGAAGCCAAGTATAACTGAAGAACATAAAAACTGTTAACACGACTGAGACATGAAGTAAATAAACAAAGCAGAAGGTTATATGACAGAACTTATCTCCTGGAAAGAGGTCAAGTAACCAACTTACAGAGAGTTTAGCTGTGTTTCATGCTCCACATAAAACCTTCACACTCTTGCTCCATAAACTCCTGTTGGAGTTTAATTTTAGGCTGCCATTCTTCCAACATGCACTAACTGCTTATTTCGAAATTAGCACTACTAATGCTGTATCGTCATGCTCTGTAGGACTGGGCCCAAGCAGTCATAACATATGACTGTATATCAATATTACAGACAGCGCAGTAATCACAGGGACAGCAAGGATATGTGTTGGGCCCACTTCTCTTGTCTCTCTTTTTCAACAGCCTCCCTCTTCAGCTGCCAGATCTCAAACTAGTTATGTATGCAGATGATATACTTGTCTTACCATCCAGAATTGACCACACAGACATGCAACACAAGTTTCAAATGACTGCAATTAGCTATTCAGTTGGTCTGCCTCCAATAAACTATTAAATCAGCCCCAAGAAAACTAATATCATGATCTTCTCTACAACTAAAAAAGTACCCATTTAGACATAAATGGTCTCGGTGGTAATGCTACATCCAATGTCACCGAATAGAAATACCCAGGCCGTATTCTTGGCCCAACTCTTTTCTTCACATCTCACACTGATACTGTAACAAATAAAATGCCAGCCCAACTGAACATTTGCTACAGGATCAGACATCTTCTCTGTCTGAAGGCCCTCTTAGACATTGCCAAAAATGTTTTAATGCCAGAATTGGAAAATGACCTCCCATTACTGGTCTTAAATTCTGCATACAACACCCAGAGGATACAAATGACAGAGAATAAAAATCAATGGATTTATCCAGCTTACCAATCCTTTACCCCAACACTGCAAGCTCCTTGCAAACCCTAACAGGGATTTTATATCCAGCAGGGCTAGTCAGATTGTAAGTGCACTGTTTTTCACAGTTTTAAAGCAATACTGCGGTCTCCCTTTGCCATTCAAAGATAACATGAACAATATCAGAAGCTTTCTTCTTGCTCTCTCTCCTTTGCCTACATATCATAACTGCTGTGGGGTTGGAAGCGCCTTTTGGAGACTGGGACCTGCAACCTGCAGTCGCATGGCTGCTAAAATCAAGAACCAAGAAACTACAAAAAAAAAAAGCCATTAAAGAAGATCTTCTTAAAGAACTCACCTGAAAATGTTTTCATGACAATGGTTAAGACCACTCAACAAGTATATTGCTCGTATTGTTTTACAAGTGAAGATGAGCGGGAGGGGAGGAGTTAGTTTACACACTTTATTATCTATAAACACATCAGGATGGATAGCAGCAGTACAAAATATAAACAAACTGATTAACTGACAGACTACACAGACATACATGCTTACATCTCAACAGCTTACTACAAAATGGCAGTCAGTCTCGCACATCCTCAGTATTTACACACTTATGCAAGCCCCTAGAAAGCTTTTTAAAGGTATACATACATATTGATCTACATACTCCCTCTTTAATGAATTGCCCATGATATAATGACATTTGAAGAAAAAGACATGCAATTGCACAGACAATAAGAAATAAACACAAGACTTATGTCCTTATGTCCTTATGTCTTTATGCCCAAGTTGCCATGTATCTGGAACATGGTCTGGAAATGCAACCTGATCTACTGATATTGAAATCCGAATTGGGTTTAGCAACAGGGACAGTCACTGGTGAACAAACAAATTCTGGAGTTTCAGGATTCTTCTCAGGAACAGGGATATTTACTAGAACATCCTCTGTAACTGGAACCCTGGATAACTCACTCTGAAATATAGAGTCTTTCTCGCAGGTATAATAATTCAATACATGCTTGGGCACCAGGATCAAATGTTTCTGATTCTGTCTAAATTCTGCTCCTTGTGATTCCACAATGTACGATCTTGGCTCTGGACATACACTTTTCACAACTCCAATCCGATCAGAATCTTTGGACTTCTGCATTCTCACTATCTATCCTTCTCGTAATGGATTGAGTGGTTTGCTGGTCTTATCATAATAGGTCTTCTGGGATAAGCACTTCCTCAACAGATGGGCTTTCACTGATTTGTTGTTCTTTACATGGAACCAACAATTTCCTACTGATTGCTAATGTGGTTCTGGTTTGTCTTGACAGAAGTGTCTGTGCAGGTGAACCAAGATATCCAAGGCAAAAGAAACAAACTGCTACCAAGCTAGCAAAGTTCCTTCTTCCAAACAGCAGGGCTGAACACCTGAAATAAACACAGCCAAAGTGATGAAACTCGTCGGAAATAAACTCAGCTGAAATAGCCAGACTCACTGAAGCAGGTCGTTCAAAATTCCAAAGGGTAAGCAAGCAAGACGCCAATAAACGAACAATTTAAATTTTATTAAGCACCACGATTCTGCTTTTCATCGGCGCCCTGCACCAACTTCTTCAGATTTTAAAAAACATCCCGCGCCTGAGCGCTACCACATTTAAAACCATTACAAGCAGAAATCTATTACAAATCACCCCCCCCCCAATTACCTTAAAGGAACAGGAACAAAAAACTTCCTTCTAATCAAAAGTGAATCTGTCCCATGAATTCATAATTAAAAAAGCTTGTGTATAATATAGCGCTAGAGCTCTTCGAAGAATTACACTTACATTGTACAATCAAAAATATTGAATAATAATAATATGTGTAAAACAAACTTACTTTTAACCAATACACATAATAAAACTAAACATGTTATATATACAACAATACCATAGTATAATAATATTATAAGTAATGTTGGCCATTTCACTCAAAAATGTCTGTAGCTACTGTCGGCCAAGGTAGTTCAAGAATCTGGTTTAGCTGAAGTGGTTCTTTCTGTTGATGTGGCTTAGTAAAATTACATACAGAACAAGATGAAAGTACTCTCTTAATATCCCGTGACATAGAAGGCCAAAATACTAGACCTCTCACCTTTCTTTTGGTAGAATTGGCTCCTGCGTGGCCATGATGCAAAATAGTAATATGCTTTTGTTGCAAGGGCTTTGGAACAATCACTTTTGGACCTTTCATGATAATACCATTGTCTGACAAAATCTCATCTCTGTAAGGAAAATATGGTTGCAGGTCTACTGGTAAGCATGATTGCTTTGATAGCAATCCTCAACTGATAAAGTGGTTGAGTTTCTGAAGAATGGGATTTGAGGCTGTATGACTTCTAAGCTCATCAAGGTGTGTGGAAGAAATATCTCTCACTTGCATGACTTCAAAATCAAGTTTCTCATTTTCATGCTGTTCAGTGGTATTTCTGGGTGATCTTGATAAAGTATCAGCAAAATAAAGAAATTTGCCTTTTATGTAGACAAGATTGAAATTATACTTTTGCAATTTCAACATCATGCATTGCAAGCTGGCAGGAGCTGTATGCATAGGCTTCCTCAAAATAATGACTAGAGGTTGGTGATCTGTTTCAATCTTGATAGGTCTACCATAAGTATAATCATGGAACTTTGAACATGTAAACACAATTGTCAAGAGTTCTTTCTCAGTTTGAGCATACTGCAGTTCACTTTGGGTCAGAGTTCTGGATCCATAGGCTACTGGTCTTCCCTCTTGAAGAATGACTACACCAAGACCAAATTTCAAAGCATCACAAGAAAAGTAACTGGTTTGTGGACATCATAGTGTCTGAGAGTTGATGGACTGGCAATTTTCTGTTTCAGGACATCAAATGCTTACTGGTGTTGCTCAAACCATGACCAAGATACCGTTTTATGTGTCAACTCTCTAAGCAGTGCTGAAAGTTGGCTCAAGTCTGGAATGAACTTGCCTATGTAGTTAACCCTGCCAAGAAAACATTGTAGGGCTTGAACATTGTCTAGAGCTGGCATCTCAAGAATAGCAGTTTGCTTGGAAGAATCTAGTCGTAAGCCTGAACTGGTAAATAAATGGCCAATATAAGTAACTTCTCATAGCCTGAATTTGCACTTCTGTGGATTCAGCTTAAGATTGACTTCATGTGCTCTTTCCAGAACTTTCTTGAGGTTTCTGTCATGCTCAGCTTCACAATTACCGCCTACTAGAATATCATCTACTATAATAGCACACGGATACTCAGAAAAAATTGGCTCCATTGCACACTGGAAGACTTCACTGGCAGAATTTATCCCAAATGGCATTCTCAAAAATCTGTACCTGCCAAAAGGAGTACTGAAAGTGGTTAGCAATGAAGATTTTCAGTCAAGCAAAATTTGCCAAAATGAACTCTTTGAATCCAAGACAGAAAAAACAGTGGCATTTGGCATAAGAGCAGTGACTTTTTCAACTGTATGCATTGGCTAATGAGGTACTTTTAGTGCTTGGTTCAAATCTTGTGGATCTACACAAATTCTGATATCTTTTGAGCTTTTCTTATGAGCTACGACCATGGAAGATAGCCATTCAGCTGGTTCATCAACTGGACAAATTACACCTTGCTGCACCATTTTATCTAGCTCGGCTTTGACTCTGCTCTTCATAGCTACTGGAACTTTTTGGGCTAGTCTGATAACTGGACTGACCTCTGGGTCTAACTTCATGGAGTACACAACTGGTAGTTTGCATAGTTTGTCTTCAAAAAGTTCAGCATAGGTAGAGAAAATACACTGGGCAAAATTAAAATAGTGGTCTTTTAAACTAATGTGGTAGACTTCTTTGTTAAATGAAAGCAGCCCCATTTTCAAACTGTCTCTGAGGCCTAATAATAACTGTAAGCACCTTTTGACCACATAAAATTGCAAGTCATAGCTGTTCCCAGCAGAGTAACATGAAAGCACTACTGAACCTTTAGTTTGAATTTCTTTACCACCATGAGCAACAAGCTTCACACTCTTTGCTAAATCAGGTTTATCACCAGCACATACTCTAGAAAATGGTTCTACTGAGTTAACATTTCTCTTTGAACCTGGTCTACTTTGAGCTCTATGGGCCTTCCATTTATCCAAACAGGACAAAATATTTCATTCTTTGCCAATAAATCTACTATATTGACTGTTTCATTAAGCAATGACACACCCTCGACATAGAAAGTAGGGTCACAGCTTTCTAATTGATCAACTTGTCTCTTGGAATGTTCTCTTTTAATAAAGAATATGGCCCTTCTGATTTACAAAATATTTGAAAATTATTCCACTTTTTACATCTGTGGCATCGCTGGCCAAAAGCTAAACACTTTTATCTTTCAGACACATGATTACCACCACAATTATGACAGTTGACTATGAGGCTAGGTGAAGGTACTTGCTTTGAGTTTGCTGACTCACCCTTGTGCTTCACTAAGATTGTGCACAGTCTGGGATTTGCTAGAAAGGTATGGATGGGGTTTATCAGTGACTGTTGCAGGGTTCACAGTTGCTGCCATGTGCTTGGGCCTGTTTCTTTGAACCACATGCTACATAGTATCAACATTAGCATTAGAAGATACTGGAAGCATGCATTTCTCATTTGCAAGCATATTTGTGTGCTTTTCTGTAAGCTCATATATCTGACAAATCTCAATGGCCTTATTCAAAGCTAAATCACTGTCACAAAGCAAAATCTTTCTCACAGCATCATTTTTAATACCAAAAACAAGTCTGCCTTTTATCAACTCATCCCTTAAATCACTAAATCTGCACATTTTAGCTCTGTTTCTCAAATCAGTTATATATGCTGCAAATGTTTCACCAGACTTTTGATGTCTTGTGTAAAGTAAGTACCTTGCCATTGTAATATTCATCTGAGGGTTACACATTTCTCTATATTTTCATTTTAAGCACTCGGGGTCTTCCCTTGAATCAGCCGGTACTACTATATGATGGTTCCCCCCTCCTGGAAATGCAGCAGGTGCATACACAAATGAATGCTCTCTTTCTATGGCTTCTGAACCAGATAAATTAAGCAGAATAAATGCCTTTGAACTGTCATCTTTATCAGAAAATGTAGCTTGCTAAACACTCTCCAATTCTCTGCAATATTATTATCAAAGACAAGAGGTCCTGGTTTTTGAAATCCATCTACCATGCCAACAAAGTATGCCCAAACATACTAAAAATATGGCCCTTGTAATTATATATGAACATAAACACATACAGCCTTTACTTGTAATAACATATAAATGCACAATAAACTTTTTAAAATACTGTACTTTGTGAAATATGCTTTGAAATGGCTGTATTTTGTGAAAGTGTACTGTAATACTACACAAACTTGTGAACACTTTGTACACCTTGGATATCTCAAATAGCTTTAATTAATATGAAAAAGTAGCCCATAGTTAAAAATGTGGTTGTTTCCCTTATTTTATACATTTTATGTGATTCAGACATTATTTCAAACATTTCCTTAGTTATTTGAACATTTTCATCAATATGTCACAGTTTTGGACATTTAGCTTAACTTGAAATTCGTTTAGAGCATTCTCAGTGCTTCATTTTATATTTTGCAAATAAGAAATCATTTAAGTAAGCTTTGATACCTGAAACTTGTTCCTGACCTGTTTTTGAGAGTTATACATGTAGTAGGGATGATCCATTCCTCCATATTCCTCCATCATTAAC
Organism: Protopterus annectens; assembly: GCF_019279795.1. Taxonomy (NCBI): domain Eukaryota; kingdom Metazoa; phylum Chordata; order Ceratodontiformes; family Protopteridae; genus Protopterus; species Protopterus annectens. Next base: position 781,025,927 of record NC_056725.1, on the reverse strand, counting down.
TGAATGACCAAGAGGCACTTTACTCTGGATCCCATTCGGATACCATGTCATTTGTCTTGTTTTACAAGTGAAGACAAACAGGCAAGGTAGTTTGTTTACTTGCTTTTTTATGTAGAAACATATCAGGATGAATAGCAGTACAAAATATAAATGAACTGACTTACTGACAGAGTACATAGACATGCATGCTTACATCTGAACAACTTACTAAAAAATGGCAGTGAGGCTTGCACATGCTCAGTATTTAAAGACATGTACAAGCACCTAGAAAGCTTCATAAGGAATACATACATATTGACCTACAAAGTAGATTTCAGATAACTTCACTGTAAGTTTACCTTCATATG
>NC_056725.1:780823080-781023080 GCF_019279795.1 Protopterus annectens | reverse complement strand
CATTACGACAATGTTATTACTCTCCCATTCTGCTGGCTATTTCTTAATGATATCCATGCATTACATTCACTTTAATCCCGGCTCATTCCTGTGCCTGAGAGATCCCGGTATTTTCCTTGGTGTGTGCATGTTGGAACAGCATGTGGACTTATTTGTATGTGATATTCTGCCGATTAGCGACTAAATCTGTAAATAAATCAGCATACTAATAACACAATATCATTGTTATCCCACTGTGACTGCACAGCTGTCCTGATGTGCATCTAGTCTGTTCTTGCATCTTATGAACACACTTCAGCAAGCCCAGTTTCTCAAAAGCAAAATGACACAAAATGTTGGACAAATTTATTTCCTAATCCAACGCTACTGTCAAAAAGAGCATCTCAATAGCATCTGGCCAAAGGCTTTAAATGGTGTTTTGAACTTAGAAATGAACAGCCTTCATTTCCAATGCCTTTTATCACCAGTGTTTTAAAGGTCATCATCATCACCATCATCATCATCATCATCATTTTAATTAATTAATTAATTAATTTATTTATAATTTATTAACCGGGAAAACCCGACTTGGAACGAAGACAATTTTCAGAGGAGGCCAGAGGAGAAATGCTCCATCATCATCATCATCAACCTCCTTTCTCCCATATAACTCGATCCATCCACAGCGCCCATCACCCTTTTGATTCAGAGACAGTCTCTTTCCTTTTTTGATAGTCATGCCTGTATGTTCCATATCTACTTTCTCACAAATTGCCATCTTTTGGCTGTATGTTCCCATCTCCTCCTGCCATCTTCATGTTTCTCCCAAATCTGCTTTATCAGTTTGTCATTTCCTTTCTTGCACAAGTGACCAGACCACTGTAATCTGTTAACCTTGACCTTCTCCACAATTCAGACCACTTTGACTTCTGCTCTGATGTCCTCATTTGTTCACCTGTCCTACTACCTGTCTCAGGCACTTCAAGATTCCTCTGTAGCTCTGCCTTTATTGCCCAGGTTTCTGTACCTTACAATAGTACTATTTGCACCACTTTTTGTACACCTTACTTTCCAGCTTCTTTGTCATTCTTTTGTCATAGACTAGCCTTGACATTTTGTGTCAGTTTCTTCAGCACCTCTGTCTATCTTTGACATTGAACGAAAATCATCTCAGATACCAAAAAAGACCTTTAATTCCAAAATATAGCATAACGGCAAAGCTTTCAAGTCTACAAGACTCTTTCTCAAAGCAAATATCTGTGTGACAGTTGTTCAAAGTTTAAATATCTACATCCACCCTATCAGAAACATCTAATATGTCACATGTTACATGGTCATATGATAATGACTTAAGGTCATATGACTTCGTATGATAATGACTTAATAAATATGTATGTAAACTATGTATATATTATGACCTAGAGACATGTACTGCTATAAAATAAATTAGAACAACACAGTTAAAAATGTGCTTATTAAAATACACTTATAAATTACTTATAAAACACACTCATTTTATACAATATAATATAGCAGCCCAGAAAAATAAAACTAAAAAAATTATATGAAATCTAAACCGTATATCTAATATAACACATTTTTATATTGGAGAGTTTTTATATTTTAGTACTCGTCTTACATTGTTCATAGCATTAAGTCCTGGAGGTATATCAATTCTAAAGTAATTAATCCACCTTTAGTCTCCTAACTTTGTTTTATTAATATGGTCTCCCCCTCTTTTTTTCAAGATTAATTTTCTCTAGTACTCTAAACTTAAAAAAGTGTTCATTATTAGTGGATGATATATGTTTAAACAAAGTGTTACTATCCACCTTCCTATGAATCTCCGAGAGATGTGTGGCTATTCTGTCTTTGAGTTTCTGATTCATCTAACCAATGTAGAATGAAGTGCATTTCATGCAGTTAGTCGAATATACAACATTTTCAGAATTGCATGTTGCAAAGCTATTAAATATAAATTTCTGCTTAGTAATAGGGCGTAGAAAATCCGATGTTAAATTTATATGCTTATATTGTACACAATTATGACATGGCACAGTAGCTTTCTTAGTATTAGTCTTTCTGTTATGTCTAGAATTAATATCTTTATAGCAGAGTAGTTGTTTTAAATGATTTTTCTTCTTATATATAAATGTGGTCTTTCATCTATAAATGTACTAATTTGACAGTCAGATTTCAAAATAGTCCATTTCTTCTTTATTTCTCAGTATACTCAGATATTTCTTATCTGATTTGTTCTTCTGTTATATCCAAGGACCAATTTGTTCTACTACTATTTCCTCTTTGTTTCTCTATACTATTATTACCATGAAGGTATGGTTTCCCTTTACTTTCCCATTCAATCATTATAGTTTCCCAACTATCATTAATTATGGTCTCGCTATACCTAATGTCCTAACTGAGTAAATACAGAAGTCCAAGCAGGAGTCCAGATGCTGATAGACAAATGTAGAAGTGTCAACAAAGGGTGGTCTAGGTGTATATGGCAAAATAGCAGAAAGGGATTGAAGCAGCAATGTGAAAGGGAGACTCAGATGTAGGGTACTAGCTGGGGAGGGACAGAATGGACAAACTCAAAGGAGATTTAGAAGAAAGTCAAAGAAATGCTAATGGTCTGAAATCGACAAATGACGTTATTTTATAGATGCCATATGACTCCCATATACATTCAAAGACTACAGAAAAGGGAAAAGAAGAAATGCTAACAAAACACTGCCTTTCTACAGAATCTGCTTTACATTTTAATATTTTGAGGTAGATAAAAAGGTAAGGGAGAAGGCATAGATGGACATAATGTGATATTCAGGAAACTTTTGCCTAGGAAATGGAAATTTTCCGTGTTTGTGATGGGGACAATGAAAAGGGATGGTATGCACAATTTAAAATACAGTTGCTATTGTTCAGGAATCGAATTAAAAAAAAAACATAAATACCAAAACAAAGAAGAGTCTATAAAGCCTAGTTGTCCAAACTTGTCAGAATTGTTACTTAAGGGAATAATCAGCTTTATTGAAGACCAGTGTCACTTCAGACTGAATCAGGTAACAAAACAACAATCTAAGGTAACAGGCATACATTTTGGGATAGTTACAAATTAGCCACTTATAAGGATCAGGATGGAGATCTCTTTCACACTTTATCTTAGATGTAACTGCATTAGTTATTTCTTCTTAGAAATACAAATGTATATTTGCTCAGATTTCTGCTGTCTAGGATATAGACAGGGGAGGGATTGATAATATTAAATTTGCAAAGATATAATGAACAAATACAGAACTGGAGAGATTTAGATCAGAGGGTTTTGCAGACTATAATATCCAGGCAATAAAATTGGTGGTATACATAAATATGTTATACATTTTAATCAATTAGCACAGAATACCATAGCATTATGTGCAGAGGGAACATAGACTATAGCACTGAAAAATATGAAACAAAGGCTAGAGTTCGCCTAGAATAACCATCTTGTCTACTGTGACTTAACACTCTGATAAGAATGGTAATACAATGGTTTCATGCACATAATTAAGTTAGTACTTATGGTACAGCATATTAATGCAGCAAAATAAATAATTCAGGCATGCGGCTCTTATAGTAATAGTAGCAGTATGATTGATATACATCATAAACTAGTTCCAAACTTGTTCAAAAATAACTAATACATTCATTATAAAAAGGCCAAAATAATTACAAAAATCAGAATTTTGACCAAATAATGCAACAAAGTACCAAACACATAAAACAACAAAGTGCAAAACCATATACAAAAACATAAAAACATGTAGGATGGTGATTTACACTGAGATTTCAAAGTCTCATTTGCACTGTAGGATAAGAAAAAGGGATTTCCAAAATGGTGCTTTACAGTTGTAAACATTTAATATAAAACTCAGCAGAATGATCCAGAGCTACTAGACCACAGAATCAGTAACACCAACTGCAAGAAGGGAGAGCTGCATGCAACTCATGTGAACAGAGAATGCTGACCATTGTACCTTTGGCCCCAAATCCCACTCCCAGCAAGGTGTAAGCAATTGCTATGCACGTGTAAAAAATCAAGTCTACCTAGCTAGTAGTGTTTCTCACTTTTTTAAGTTCTCCAAGTCTTTTGGGTTTCTAATACCATGATGGGAATGGACCCCATTCCTAAGCCAAAGTACGATTAAAGTTCATAAAATTAGTATTGTTTCAATCTTTGATGTCAGCCAGGAATTTTGATATTTTATGACTTTGTGTCTCTTGGTAATGAGTGAGGCCATGTGATGTAGAAGTCATCATTTTCTATGATGCTTTGTGGTTCATGTTTCCAATGTTTTTCAGCCACTTCAATACCATAATGTATTTTACAAAACCTACGTTTGTTTGTTTCTCCCACATTTTCAATGGACTTTGTAAACCAGCATGTATGTAGCCCATTGTCTAGTGCCACCAATTTTCACTTTCATCTCTTGGTTTGAATTCACCTCTCCTTAACCATTTCTGCATTTGATCCTGATCAACATGAGGTTCTTCCAGAAGTTTTTTATACTTGCAACTATATTTATGCATTTTCCACATTTCTTGCCTTCTCATCTGGTCCTTCACCTTATACTCCTTCCTTTGTTTTTTGGCACATTCAGTTGCTGCCTGATTTTCATCTACTTTTGGTTTGATTTCCATTCTTGCTTGACACCAATATGCTTCTGCTAGATTAAGAAAGAAGTCATTTTAGATTTATTCTCCTCATGTTTCAAAACATTCACTACGTTTGGGTCTTGTGAGGTCAGCAGATATGTGTGCAGTCCCACAATTGCAGATCTATACATGTAATCAGTTTCAAGGAGGCCCATCACTCCTTTGGAATGAGGAATATATAATCTTGGTATGCACTGATTTTTATAAATCATTTGGTGAACATGAAGCATCCTTCTTGTTTTCCAGTCTAATCTATCCAACACATTTTGGGGTCAGTCAATCCTGTGAGTTAGGACAGGAAGAGCAAATTGGTTTATAGCTTGAATTTTGTTCCTAGATGTCAACGCTGTTTTCAGGATTAATTGAAGTTTTTTTAAGTATACATTACTAAGCTTTATTCACATTTGTTCATGTTTTATTGTTGATCCTTCACCAGTTCCCAAATATTTATACACTCCCACTTGCTCAATTTCTTTTATATCACATTCTTGTCCCAAACTGATGTTTTCTTGGTGCTGCAGCTTTCATGCTTTAAAGGTTGCTTTTGCACATTTGTCAAGACCAAATGACATTCTTATATCATCTGAAAAAGTTCTGACAACTTGCAGTTCTGCTTTCAGTTCCTAATCTGATGAGCTATACAGTTTTAAATCATTGACAAAGAGAAGATGAAAAGTTTTTACATGTTGTTGTTTTCTAGGAGTCAAATTATAGCCATGGCCTAAGCTGTTAAGTAGACACCTTAATGGGTTAAGGGCAGATTAGCAGTGGTGACAAAGAGTCACCCTGGAATATCCTCCTTTGAATTTTTATCCCTGGAATAATATTTTGTCCTTTATCATGACAATTGCAGAGTGGTCTACCACTGTTTCATGGTCATTGTTATGTAGTCGATCATTGTAAGATGTATCTTATACATTTTTAAGCACTCTTTTATTCAATGTGGGACACTATCAAATGCTTTTTTGTAGTCAGACCATGCCATGCTTAGATTCTTCCCCTTTTTACAGTTCTGCACTATGACTTTATTTAACAACAAATGATCCTTTGTGCCATATGACTTTTTTATTGCCCTTTTGTTCTATTGCCATAATTGAGTTTTCTTCTAAATGACTATAAACTCTGTCAGCATCAATTCCAGTATATATAGTTTATACATCATCAGAAGGCAAGTTATTAGTCTATAATTTTTACGGTAGCTTGCAGATTCACTCTTAAGTACGAACATTGTTTTTCCTGTTGTTAGCCAGATTGGTGTCCGTTCAGGGTACATATATAAATAGTTCTTACTCATGACTAAATCTTCATGTAAAGATGTTAATACTTTTAACCAGAAGTTAGGTACTGCATGTGGGCCTGGGGTTTTCCAATTAGAGGCTTTTTTAACTTTGTTTCAGTCTCTCTGGCTGCTACTTCATCTCATTTCATATCCTGTACCTTTATACTTCTTATTCTTTCTTTTACTTCTTCTATCAGTTAGCAACTTTGTTATGTTCCACAGGATCTTCATAAATACTTCTCAAAAATATATCTATTTCTTCTTTTTTTTGGTGGTCTTTCAATTCCTTTAACCTTGTTTCCCAATTCTCTGTAAAACTTTTTTGGGTCATCAATAAATTGCTTATTTTGTACTTTTCCTTTAAATTTGATTGTGTATTTTTTACATTTTTCTGCCTGTGCTAAGATTTTTAGTTTGTTATTTGCAATAGTGCATGACAGATCCTGATATGTTCTAATATTGTGCATTGCTTTTATCACGTCTATCTTTTTAAGTATTTTTGTTGATGTGTTCCTTCTTCTATACTCCTCTGACAATGATGCCTCTTATCTTCATTCCGTCATAGTTTTCTCTGATACTTCCATGATGGTATTTGATTTCTCCCCTTCCTTTCCCTCACTACCCTGTGTTATTGTGGCAGAACTTTATCAGTTATTAATGTAGTTACACAGTAATAGATTTATTTATTATGTATTTATTTGTCTTTTGTTAACCAGGTTAGTCCACTGGGCTGGGGGCCCATTTTCAGTGGAGACCCAAGGGGAAAAGCTCCAAAAACACATGATAAAATAGAAGATGACAGATAACATACAAATATAATAACAATAACAAGTTACATTGCAAGTCGAAAAACATAAAAAAATATGCAAGTATATCAATGAATTGACAGAGGCAGAGTTTCTGAAACAAAAATAGTATAACTGCAAGTTGAGTGTAAAGAAGAATGAAGAATAATAGAAGAAACAGGGAGTACCAAAGATCAGTATATGTTAGAGTGGAAGGAGAAGTGCTAAAGTTAGATTAGAGTGGAGGGAAGGAATGGGAAGGAAAAGTAGCGCTGTCCAGGGAAGTAAAAAGAAAAAGGGGGTAAAGGTGGGAGGAACGTTAAGTTTTAAGAGTGCTCAGAGGTGTTGCTATAGATTCACAGGCTTATAAGTATGTATAATGCAGGAAGGGAATAGTTGTGGTATAACTGTATGGGTAGCAGGAGATTAGGTGGGGTGGTGGCAGGTGCAGGAGGGAGAATTGGCAAGGTAGTTTTTCAATTCTTTTTTGAAGGGGAGAAAAGATTGGATATGTTGTATGTTAGTTGTGAGTTTGTTCCGGGTTTGAGACATGGAGCATTTATAAAGTAATCTGCCTATAGTTTTGCTAGGTTTATAAGTGTTAAGTAGTGCTTGATCAGTGCTATGGAGAGAGATTGTGCAGGATTGTAAAGGGATAGGAGGGTGGACAGGGAAGGACAGTTTGCAGGTTTGTACAGAAGAGAAGAGAAGAGAATGTGCTATTTGTAGGCGGGAAAGCTGGAATAGTTGTGGGAACTCAAGCCATTGTAGTTTTTTTAGGGTAAGGCAGTGATGGGATTTCTAGGGGAGATTACAGGCATATCTGGCTATCTGATTGTAAGTTTGTTCAAGTTTAGTTAAGAGATTTACTTGGATGTGTGTGAATATAGGGGAAGCATAGAGTAGGTTGGGGAGGAGATAGACTTGGGCAAGTGTGGTCTTAGTGGTGTTGGATAAGATTTTTTTTGTGTCTATACAGTAAACATAGTTTTTGATTGGTCTTTTTCATGGACTATAGGATGTGATGGTCAAATATCAGTTGGCCGTCAGTTGTAATTCTTAGAAGTTTAGTAGAGGAGTCTGCATAAATAACGGTGTTGTCTAGAGAAGAGAGATGGAAAGAAGTTTTAAGATGGGGTGAAAATTTTGGAAGGAAAAGAAGGATTTTGGTTTTCTTTGGGTTAAGGATTAGTTGGTTGTCAATTAGCCAGTGTTCAATGATATTAAAGGAAATCTGTGTGAGAGAGTGCAGGTTAGTGGAGTTATCAGAGAGGATAATAAGGGTAGAATCATCAGTGTATTGGATTAGTGATGAAGACGTGCAGACATAATGAAGGTTGTTAGTGAAAATATTAAAGAGAAGGGGGCTCACGGACTGATCCTTGGGAGATACCAGTTTGGATAGGTAAGAAGGGTGAGTAAGAGGTCTGCCATCTAACAGATTGTTGTCAATTGTTGAAATAGAAAACCAGGGGATAGTGTGGTGGAGAGGTTTAGTTCAGATAATTTAGAGAGGAGTTTAGGGTGGGAGATGCTGTCAAAGGCTTTAGAGAGATCTAGGAAGACACATGATACAAGTTTATTGTTGTTCCTTGCTTCTGCTACAGTCTGGGTAAAAGATAGAAGGGCTGTGGATGTGCTGTGGTGAGGTCTAAATCTGTGCTGTGAGGGGGTAAGGAGGTTTTCATTAAGTAAATATGTCAGAAGTTGCCTATGAATGCATTTCTTGAGAATTTTTGACAGAGAGGAGAGGATGGCTATTGGGTGGAAATTTGTAGGGTCAGTGGAGTTACCTCCATTATGATGTGGAATTGTATAAAAGGATTTCCAGATCTCTGAGGATTCTTTGATAGAATGGTTAAGATTTGAGATGGAATAAGCTATAGAGTTGACAGCAAGTTTAAGAAATTATGGGGGTAAGTTGTCAAAAGAGGGTGAGCAAGGTTTCAGTTTTAGCAGAAGGGATTTGATATAGGCAGCGAGAAGGCTGATTGGGGCTGGGTGTTTGACAGGGTTAGAGGTTGTTTTTGGTTGTTGTCTCGGGGGGGGGGGTTAGTTTTCTGATGGAGTCTATAAAATAGTTATTTAGAAGACTGGCAGTTTCAAGATCAATATTGTTAAGAAAGGGGTTGGGGTAGAGGGTTTACCAGGATGAAGTATACTGTTCATAGTGTGCCAGAATTTTGGGGGGATTTTAAAACTGGGTGGATTGGGATTTTTGATAGAATTTTGTTTTGTCCTGAATAATAAGTTTTTAAGTGAAGTTTGAGTTTTTTATATTTAAGGAGGAGAGAAGAAGATTTTGACTTAGACCATTGTTTCCAGATACTGTCTCTAAGTTTCATGGTGGAAAGGGTATCTTTAGAGAGCCAAGGGGCGGGATTTGGTTTGATCCTAATTTTCCTAATGGGAGCTAAGGCAATTAGTATGTTTAGGAAAATTTTGTTGAATTCAAGAACAGCATAATTTAGAGGAAGGTTATACAGGTGTGACCAGTTGATCAGGGAGAGTTGGTTGTTGAACGTTTCTACATTGAATTTGGACAGATGACAGCAATTTCTATAGAGGTGGGATTTAGGGGGTTGATAAGGTAATCTTAGTAGCAAGATATGGAAGTGATCACTTAATGAGTCTGGTAAAGTGGTGGGATTGTGATACTGATTGGGGTTGGAGGTTAAGATCCAATCAAGTATGGAGCTGGAGTTTTTGTGTATGCAAGTGGTAGACAGAATTAGTTGACTGAAGCTGAATGGGTTAATAGTAGAACTAGGAGAGTTGAGGGAAAGCTTATTCCAATCGATATTAACATTGCCCAGTATGACTGTCTCATATAATATATGTTGGGAGATCTTGGAAGACTTTGTAGGTTTATAGAATAGAGTGATAGGTATTTAGGTGAAGAGGTGAGGGGCTTATAGGTTATAGGCTTATAGGTTAGTACTAAGCTAACTGCCCTTGCGAGCCATTTTAAGCCTAGCCAATTATCCCTTGTGAGACTCAAACCCTGCACCTTGTGTTTGTAAGGCAAACACCTTAACCATTAGGCCATCTAAAAGGTTGGTGCCTTTTAGATGTGGCAGAGATGTTAGTGTTAATGGAAGGAGATGGACTGGGTTTGGGGTAGATGACCCATCTAGTAAGAGTGTAATAGGAAGTAGCATTAGTTTTGTGAAAAAAGAAAAGTAGGCAGTGGATATGAACCTATATTTGGGAGAGGAGCGAAGAAGGTTGAAATGTTTTAGTTTATGAAACTGAATGTAAGAAATATTAAAGAGAGAGGGGTAGACAGGGAAATGCAGGGATGAATAGTAGGGTGATGCAGTGTCGGTAAGTGTGGGTGATGTTGGAGGGTATAGTAGGATAGTGTGATAAGATGAAAAAACAACCACTGTGGGTAAAGGAACACTGAATTTATTACTGTCACAGATTTAGTGCTTTCATTCGCTCAGTGTCTGGACTTCTTCTGAATAAAAACACAGCACATGCCCAAACAATAAAAAGAGCTCAAAAGACACACCCCATATTCCCAATTAATGATTAAAGCAATATGCATTCAACTAAAACAATTATGCAACTCACAAGATAGTAAAATCAATTATGGTTAATACTGAAAAACAATGCATCAAAATAAAAAAAAAATGAATACTAATTAATAATGACATGTCAACTATAATGCTGGCATAGATTTCAACTTTAAATAACTTGAGATAGAAATGACATAATTTAGTCCTGGATGTCACCCAGCATTAACTCTAAGTTGCCACTTAAACTCAAGGAATTCTAAAATGATGTAATTGGGACCTCCCTAGGGTCCTGGATCAAACCTTCTATGACAATGAATTTGAAGGAATGTGTAGGATACATTTTGAAAAGGGCATTTCGCTCGTCCTTCTTCTTGATGTCATAACCATGTTGACAAACATGATATCTGAAGTGCTTGATGGTCTTACCTATATAAAAACAGGTTCAGTCATTACAGACTGCGGCATACACCACCCCCTTACTGTCACAATTGAATTTCTTTTGTAACTTAATCATTCCATAGCCATGTATGAAAAGGTAGTGAAGGTAACATAGTGGATTTGTGCATGCTAAGGAAAAAGACTGGAGAGGAGCCAGTGAGCAGGCATTGTTGCTGAGAAAATAGCCAGAGGACAATAAGCTAATATATTGAAAAAAATAACTACAAATGGGGGCAAGCAAGTAAAGGTTAAAATACTTAGAGAATGGCTTACAGAAAATGGTTAAAAAATAAGTTCCAATGTTAAAGAGGCTATACCTGAAATTGTAAAGAGAAAATCCAGTCAATAATAAAAAAACAACAAGGAACCCAAGAGTGGGTGAAAATAAGATGTTAGGAGTGTCTCAGAAATGTAAAAATAGGGGACCTAAAGGGGTTTGCTAGGCAAGGGATATAGGTGACTGCCATTCCTGGTAGTGTGTTCTCTCACAGTATGACAAAGAAACTGAGCAATTAAAACACTTTATAAACTTAATGTATAACCTAATTTATAACATACTTTGTTGCAAAAAAAGATGGGTAGAGTTCCTTCTAAGAGTAGTTGGGATGTCAGTCTCGTGAAGGACTCAGATTCTGTGTAGAAAGCTGGGTATCAACAAGAAGATAATGTTGGAAGACTAGGGGAAGTGAAAAAAGAAAAAATAAAGACAGAAATACTATTTACTTCTGTTATATTGCGTGGATCTCTATGGACAGCCCTAATTACTGCGTTCATTTATCAAACGTCTGACTTTTTGAGTTTTATTGACCTTCTGCAGTCTATTTCTTTCATTGATCTTAATATTTCTATCTATCTATCTATCTAGCTATCTATATATCTATCTCTATTAAATCAAGCAACTCTTCTCTTAGTTAATTTTCTTCTAAAGTGAGGGCACGTTTTTTGTTTTTCATTTCTTGCAGGCATTCTATAGAAAGTTCTATACCATCTTCCTGTAGCACATTCTCTTCAATTTCATCGTGTGCCATACATTGCTCTGTCATATGGGAATTCACTGGCCTATCAATCCTCAACACTGACTGCATCAGAGTTTCCACAGTTTCTTGTTCCTTCCCTTGCTGTCCAGCTTCAAGTGAACATTTATACTGGTTTCCTGTGGAAGGCTCCAAAATATCTTTATATGGCACCTGACCAATTGCTTCCTCATCAACTGGTTTCCCCTTAAATTGGATATCCATTGATCTATCCTGTGGTGGTGCTTTCTGAATTAGATTTTCTACATGGAATCCTTCACTTTGCAGGTACTCCATCACCTCAATTTCTAGTTCTTTAACTTCTGCATTACTAATCTCCTTTTCTACTTTTCCTCTTTGTCTTCTTATTTTCTGTATTGTAAAGTTTTCCATGTTCAGATTCCTTTGTCTGTATTTATCTTCAAATATCTTTGGTGCTGCTCTTTTTGTATTGATTATTTTTGCATTCTCCTTTACATATATATTACACCATATTAAATCTCTTTTTCTTTCCCATGTCCATATTTCTTCTTCAGATGTCTCCTAATCTTCCTGCTTCTCCTTACTTTGTGGACTCGCACCATCATGCTGTGATGTAGCCTGTGTTAGACCTTCTATACCAAATCCTTCATTTTGCAGGCACTCCATAACTTCAACTTCTATTTTTTTTAACTTGTACTTTACTAATCTTTTTTTCTACAGTCCCTGTTTGTGATATAATTTTTATAGTGAATTTTTCCATATCTGGATGCCTTTGCCTGTACTTCTGCTCAAATATTTTTGGGGCTGCCTTTTTTATATTCATTCATTTGGCTTTCACCTTTGCCTAAATATTGCACCATAAAAGAAACTCTCTCTTTCTTTCCCATGTCCATATTTCTTTTTATGTTTTTTATTTATATTTATATATATATAAGTATATATATATATATATATATATATATATATATATATATATATATATATATGGATTCACTTTAGAAGCTTGAAATACTGAAATATCGAAATTCAGTATTTCAAGCCCATAAAGCAGAATCCTGAAAAGAGTGAAACCTCAGAAGTGTGAATTTCAAAACCTTGCATACCGGAGGTTTTGAATTAGTGCTTCTGATGTTTTGCTGTGGTTATGTTTTCAGGTAAGTGTTGATGTGTTAAGGGTTTTGGGTAGGGGCTGTGGTGTGTGTTAGTGTGTTTTGTTGCTGTGATGTGTGTGTGCAAGGAGAAAGTAGCTTGTGTGGTGGTGTTTTGTGTGTTTTTGCATGTAGTGCGACCTCAAAGTTACAATACTTAAGTAGGGGGGTTTGCGGGGTGCAGGCCCCCACATGGGGGGTATAAGGGGGCTTGCCCCCTGCTTTTATATAGTACAGAGCTTGTGTGTGTGTGGGGGGAGCAAGGTGTGTGTTTGTGGACAGCAGAAGCACTAATTCAAAATCTCTGGTATGCAAGATTTTGAATTTCACGCTTCTGAGTTTTCGTTCTTGTTAGGTTTCGACTTTATAGCATTGACATACTGAATTTTGACATTTCAGTATTTCAAGGATATAAAGTGAATCCATATATATATATATATATATATATATATATATATATATATATATATATATATAATATTTTCATTTATATTTTTATGGTAAGACTTTTTATGTAGATTAAAGATTAAAGTGTTATGGTGTATGCGATTCACTCAGAAACAGAATAGTTTTCATTCTTTCTAGTACACACCTTCTGCTTGTCATATGTACAATGCACTGCAGTTGCTAATTAGGAAACTGCTTAAAAAGCAGTATCAACAATGCAGAAGGTTGATTAATATTTTACTCAGTAGAGGGTGCTCTAGACTATGCTTTCAATGACTACACAGAAACAGCTTTATTTCTTTATTTTATTTACTTTTAAAAATGAAAAGGCCACTGATTTTTCAGTGTTCACTACAGTTAATGACTGAATGAATGCTGACGTCCACAGTCCTTTAGACAGCATGTCTTTGTGATGATACTTGGAAAACCTCACTTTTATGTAGTCTATCTGAATTTTGTGGAGTCCTATAAATAACACTTACGAATAAAGCAGGATGAATAAGTAGGTGACATTTTATCTGCCTGCTGAGAGGAAGACACAGCAACAAATCCTAACTGTCTTTATTAGGAAAGAATGTGAAAAAAATGTTTATTTTATGTCCCATACAATATTAACAGGAACATCTTGATGTTAAATAATATTTATCTGGACTGAAGTATTTTTTCATCACACAGTTTTTGTCTATTTACTTCTACCAATAAGGTAGTGCATTACATATTGTTCTTTGCTGTGCACTTTTTGTTTTCACTTGTATGTTAACATGATTCAGATATTACCTACTAATACTGTATGTCCTACCTCCATCAAAAGACTTGTCACTAATGGTGTATGCCAGGGTTCAGTCCTTGGGCCACTGCTCTTTGGCATTTACTTCTCAGAGGTCAAATCTAATGTTAAGGGTTTGTGGCTGACCAAGTCTGCAGATGACTGCAAACTTGATGTCATCATAAACTCCGCAGAGGACACTAAGATCCTCCAAGAGGGCCTCCCTCGAACAAAACATAAACTAAAACTAAATGCCAATCAGTGTATAATTGTATCCTTCATCAAACACGACTCCCCTTGTAACTATCTCATTGACAATACACCCCTGAAAATTAATCCCATAGTTAGGCATTTGGGAATCTGTGTCAACAATGAACTGTCTTTTGATCTCCATGAATCTTCCGTTGTAAGGAAGTATTTTTTCATCACACGGCTTTTGTCTAAAGGTATTGCATCCTGATCAAGTGATCCAGTCATTCCACTGTACTCAGCACTGGTTATGCTGATGGTTGAATATAATGCCCCTTTTAGTGTGCACCTGTACAAATACTTCTAACAACTGGAATGTCCTCAAAGCTTTCTCACTAAAACAAAAAAAAAACAAAAAAACAGAACCTACGTTGTATAAACTAAGTAGACCTCCTCAACACCTTTCCCTCATCTCAGTATCATACAGGTTAGTGAGAGGCAACCTCTATCTTGCATATAGAGCTTCAGCAGACCCTATTCTGTCAGACCTGTTACACATTCACAAGTCCAATTATGTCATAAATGCCTGCTCAAGGGATCGCAATCAATTTTGCAGAATAAATAGAGTACGCTGGAAGTATACATATGTATTACAGGGATTACCACTTCTATGGAACTGGCTTCCACTCCACATAAATTATCTTACTCTGTTCAAATGTAATTTTATTGAGTGGGTGGGTAACTGCATATTCACTCCAGTTTAGCAGGGGTACACAGACTGCACAGGTATCTGTGATGTTTGTGCATTATAGCACAGTTGAGAATTCTGCAGAGCATGCAACCATATGAGTCATTGGTCAGACTAATATAGATGCCACTGTACTGCACTCTAGTGGGTGAGGTCAATACCTTTGTGCCTTAAATTACATATGCATGTCCTTCAGTGTGTTACTCTGTTGGACTTTTTGTTTTTTGTGCCTAAGGGATGGTGTCACTGTATATAACTTGTAGGTAAGCATTGCTACTGTGTTCCGTGTCCACTACCATTATGTTCCTCTTAGTTCGTTTTGAGTGCATAGCATGACAGCACAAACTAATGTTCTTCTGTAATATGCTCTGCTATTGTAATTCTAGTACAACAATGCTGGGTCAGAGGCCTGGGCTCCTGTCACTATAGGACAGTACTATGAATGGGTGATATAAAGTTACTTATGATATCATTAGTCATTGCCCATGTCATGCCCGCCTTCGGGCCTAGTGTATCATATAGTGCATTATACATTGTAACTGCTGAAATGGCTTTGGCTTTAGTGTTTCCAACACTCCAGTTCATCAGCTTGCTTACTGAAAAAAGTGCACGTAAACGTTGCCTATTTCCTTAATTCTGCTTGTAGCACAGACCAGTTACAGTTCTTATATTATCTTTTTTTTTTCAGAACTTATTCAACATTACCTCCTGACATGCATTTTGCAGTTGAGACAAAGATATGCCAGTTAAGTCTCTATGTACCATACAGAAGTCTACCATACTGGATGTGTGCTGTCACTATGGGCTTCCCACAGAACAGACTAGGTGGTTCATTGCACATTAGTTGTAGCAATGACAAGGCATATTGAGTGAATCTTAATATGGTACATATTTTATCTTTGTTTTTCTGTCTCTCTCTTTCCCTTCATCTTTTGGATTTAATGTTACTATTTGTGAACAGAATGGGTTATATTTGGTTAATTGCTGTAAAATGTACCCAGATAATTGCACCCTACTTTACATAACTATATACCAACAATCTCACTAATAACAAGTTTAAGCTTCTGGAAAAGCTTTTTGAAGAGAATTTATTTTTAAACTAATTATATAATCCTGACTCTGATAACAGTACAGTATTGGTCTGTGACCAGCCAATATTGCTATTCAGCTGTGTTAATGCAACATAATTATGATTTCTACTATTAGTAGCATATAAAATAACATACCAGTCAGTTAATTTGACAAGAAAAGGTTTCAGCATGTTTCATATACCATATGCAAGGTTAGAAGCCTTGTTTTACTTAATTTAAATTACTGATTTTTTTAATCTCATCTGAGCTGTTCTTGAACATTCTCCCAACACATAACTTAAAAAACTCAGATACCAGGATCAGAATGCTGAAATCTCAGAATGCTACATACTTTTAAAGTTGACATCTAACTTTAAAACAAATTCAAAATGAAAATAAACTTGGCTAAAAAGTACTAAATGGATTATTGATTGATTGATTGATTGATTGACTGATTGATTGATTGATTGATTGATTGATTGATTGATTGATTGATTGACATTTGATTACCACCGGGAAAGTGTGACCGGGCAGGAGCCCATTTTCAGTGGAATCCCAGGAAAAAACTCCAAAGTATTACAAAACATTTTAAGAATAATAATTTTGTTATCTTTAAAAATAATGCAAAAGCAAATAAAGTTTAAATAATTATACCAAATTAAACATAATATGAAAACATTAGTTAAGAATAGATATAAGTTACATGAAGATGATTTAATAGTTAGAGAAATTTCAGCCTGTCTATAGATAAATTAAAGGTAAATTAGCATAATATGAACAGGAATTGCAATACGAAGTGAAAGAAAAGCAGGCTTATGGTATATTTAGAGAGAAAGCCAGGACAGAGAAATTGAAAGAAGCAAGGAAGTGAGTGGAGAAGGGAGAATTAAGATGTGAGGTATGAACAAATATTTGTTCACATTTAGGGATATAACTAGGGATATAAGGGATATATTTAGAGATGTAGTTTGGATTCCAAAGTAGGTAGTAATATATGCAGCAGATGTTTAGCATCATTTTTAAAAGAAAAGAACTTATATTGCGGTCCCCACTGTCTATCATTAAGAGGAAGCACAGACCTTAGGAGAGCATTCATGTACGTAGACAACTTTGATGGACCTTTATGTTGAATGTAAGGACTAGTGAAAGAAGCTATAGTACATCCAGGAGGTCAACTACGAATAGATAAACAAATAATGGTGTACATAGGGAACAGTTTGTCAAGGCTACAAGTCATACATTAAAGTTGTAGGGTTACATAAACCAGCAGCATAAAAACTCAAAATAAAGAAGAAATGTAAACTATGGAAAGTTGCTAGAAGGAAAGAAGTTTGCATGAGTAACTCACCAAGAAGACAAATTGCTAACTTATAGGTTCATAGGTAGGCACTAGGCTATCGGCCCAAGGGCCTAAGTAAGCCTAGCCAACAAGGTTCCCTGGCTTACGCCACCCAAGAAAGTTATTTTCCTGTGCCCCTGTTGAGCAGAGCTACAGAAGTGATCCCCGGGGTGTATTTCCTATTTCCCATCCACTTATCAAGATTTTTCTTGAAGAGTGCTAATGAGGAACTTTGCTTGACATAGATGGATAGCTTGTTCCAGAGTATGGAAAGTCTCTGGGACAGGAATCTATCCTTCCAGCATGTCCTGTTTATTGTGGTGACAAGGTTTAGGTCCCTAGAGTGTGTAGCTCAGAGTGATTGGGATTTCTTTAGGTGTAGCATGTCCAACTGCTCGAGGTTTGACATAGCTTTATATGTTAGGCAGAGATCACCTCCAAGTAGGCGATATGCTATAGAGTAAAGCTGGAGTTTTCTGAGACGGTCAGTGTAGGTCATCTGTCTGTGGCCAGTAATGCTCTTTGTGAGGTACTTCTGTGGCCTTTCCAGCTGCTGCAGATGTCTTGTGAGGTACATTCCAAAAGGGGCATTGTACTCTATAACGGGTCTAATGAGTGTCGAGTAGAGGGGAACAATGACCTCTTTTTTCCTAGATGAGAACCCTTTTGTGATGAGGTGTGCCATGTAGAAGAATATCCTGACTACTGTGGCGATGTGATTATCAAAGGAGAGACTACCGTCTACCTGGGTACCCAGGTCTCTTATCACACATTTGGCATTAAGTAGACTGCCGCCTATGTAGTATTTCATGGGTACAAAGCTTTTACCAAAGGAGATGACAATGCACCTTTTGGCATTGAGCTTGAGGCCATGGCTCTGATACCAGGCCCTTCTGTAGAATGTCCACATCATTTGGGGACTCAACTATGGCTCCTAGTTTGCAGCCATCTGCAAACTTCATTAGCCAAAGGCCTTCTGTGTTAGCCTGTGCTTCAGAGAAGTAGATACCAAACAGGAGAGGTCCCAGGACTGAACCCTGTGGTACTCCACTTGTCACTGGTTTGAAGTCAGATTTGGAGTCTGCAACTTTTACACTGTGGGCTCCATCAGTGAGCCAATTGGCAACCCATATTGTGATGTAGGGATTTATACCTAGTTTAGTGAGTTTAGCTATAATTCCAGAATGGGGGATGGTGTCGAAAGCCTTGGCGAGGTCAAGATAGGCTGTGTGAACAACGTTACTCTCATCTACAGCTTTGGTGACTGCCTCAAAGAAGTCGATCAGGTTCAGGAGGCATGATCTGCCTTTCACAAACCTGAACTGGTTTGGAGGTTACCAAAGTCTTTGTTTATGAGTTTATAAGTTTCTGTGAGGCCATTTTTTGCTTGGGCTAAAGGGATGTCTCTCTGTTGATCAGTGGCAGTGAAAAACATTGAGCAGCCTGCCTGCCCCTGTGGGAGTGGTTACTGACTTGAAACTGTAGTTTTATTGGCCATTTTGGGTCAGTTCCAAAACTCCTTCATCTTCTTCTCTTAAAACCCTCTTTTGCGCGGTTTTGCATGTTTTTGTGCATAGTGCAACAGCGGGCAGCACTGCCTAATTGAGTTTAAGCTATTCCTGGCCCCACAAAGTCTGCTCTTCACTTTTTCCCTTAGAACTGCTCTATCTCTCAATTTAAACACCATATTCTCATTCTAAGGCCCTTCACTGGTCCAATTAAGTAATCCTACAAGTTAGCACTATTAAACCATAAGCACTACTTACTCTTATACTCTCTACGATTACCCTGTCCTCTATTGGTCCGTCTTAAATTCAGTTTCCCTATATTACTCTAGCATGTCCAAAGGTCAGTCAATGGTTTCCTCTCCAGTCCAGCTGGTGAATCTGGGAATTTTGAGGCAATGTTACAACTGTCTCATGTACACGGACAACCCTCTCCTCTTCCAAACAGGTTCAAATATATGTGAGAGATGCAACTATGTAGCAAAACTGGAGGCTGAGCTCTCTCATCTCAAAACTGGTGTAACCAGTCAGGAGAAGAAGGTAACCTCACACAACACAATTCCAGTATCACATAGTCCCACCACATCAGCGAACCAAACACATAAATACACAAAAACATACTCAGAGGCTCTAAATAAAAATCTACCTAAGAAACAGAGACCTCCAAAGCAGACATCCAAGCAAACGCTACCTCAAAACAAAACACGCACAACACATAGCCCACAAAGTCAGTGTGCCAAGCAGCCACAGCCCTTAAGGCTGAATAACACACCTGATACTCTTGTAATAGGTGACTCTATTGTCAGACACACTGACATCCCGCTCACCAGGCTGAATAAAGAGAAGGTCATGGTGAGCTGCCTGTCGGGTGCTAGGATCCGCCACATAACGCAAGCACTCAGGTCACTCCAAAGCAAATACAAATATGACTCAGTCATTGTACATGCTGGTGTGAATGACCTGAGACGTACCTCCCTGGACTACATGAAAAGAGACATAGAGGAGCTCTCAGATCATGTAGCCCAGGCTGGTATGACCCTGACCTTGAGCAGCATCTTACCCTCACCTAGAATGATGCCACAGTACAAAGACAAAATGATCGATTTTAACAATTGGCTAAAATTTTGGTGTCATTCAAAGGGGATCCAGTGTCTGTCAGCCTGGGATGACATGCTCGACAAGCCACGTTGCTTCGCTAGGGACGGCTTGCACCTGTCACCACTGGGCTTTCGGATATTGGCAAAGGCTCTTGCCACCCCCATAGTGCCTTTTTCAGGCAAGGCTCAAAAGTCAAACCCACCCCCATAGACAGCACAAGGAACAAGAAAATAAGGGTAATGCTGCTAAACGCCAGAAGTCTTAACCTCAAGATGCATGCACTCGAAGCTCTCCTCAGTATGGAGAACATCGATATCTGTGCAGTGACAGAAACCTGGTTCAAGGCTCCAGAGAGCACCCCAGCACTATCAGGCTATACCTCATATCATGCTTTTCGGCCCCAAAACCCGGACTGAACCACAAAAGGAGGGGGAGTTTCCATACTTATCAAGGATATCCACACCTCCAGGTTAGTGGCATTACACGAAGTATCGGAGACCATCCATGTGCAACTAACAGTGGGCAAGACTGCTTTTCAGTTTATAGCATCCTACAGACCACCCTGTCAAAGTCAGGAATCCCACTCGGCTTTCCTGAAAACAATGGAGAACATGAAGATCTCTCTGAACACCATTATATTGGGCGACTTCAACTACCCAAACATTGACTGGGAGCACTACTCAAGCCCCAGCACCTTAGCCCAAAGGTTCCTGGAAATTATAAACTCAAATGCTATGGAACAACTAGTCACCACTCCCACAAGAGGGGACAACATACTAGACCTGATCATTACCAACATGGGGACTCTATGCTCCACACCAGAAGTATATCCCTCATTGGTAAGATCAGACCATAAATTAATTTCACTGGATGTCCACATCCCGACCCCACCCCCAGCCCAGAAAACCACAGTGAAAAACTTCTCAAAAGCGAACTTCTCACTTCTCAAAACTGAAGTGGAATCCTTCAAGGCCCCAGGGCCATTGGAAACTACGGCCCAAACTGCAGAATCCTATATAAACGCATTATACGGACATCTCCAGCAATGCATGGATCATGCTATCCCAAACAAAACCAAGACCCAATCATCCAAAGGCAGGCGTCCAGTCTGGTGGACCCCCTGCCATAAATAAACTGTACAACAGAAGGAGGAAGCTACTACATGATAGAGCAAAATCCCTAATAGGGAAGGTATCTCTGATCAGTACTAGCAAAAAATTATGATCCCTCATAGAATCCTCCAAGGCCAGCTTTGAGAGAAAAATTGCACAGGACACCAAAGACAATCATTTGGCTTTTTTCAGTTATGTTAGAAACCTGGGATGCAACTCCCAGACTTGTTCTGAGTTGATTCTAAATGACAAAAAATACACTGAACCCACAGACATCGCCAATATCCTGGCAGACAGGTTCAGTGCAAACTTCTCCACCCCCACCCCCCCAAAAGAGCAAGTATCTATCCAGGCAGAGGGCTGCCTCCCAAACATCTCTGATGCTCAAGTGAAGGCTGCCCTCTCCAAAGCAAAAAACACTGCTTCCATGGGACCAGATGGCGCCCCAGGTTGCGTCCTACATGAACTCCAAGAGGAACTAATCCCTCAAATAAAACAGCTATACAATCTCAGCTTCACTACAGGATATGTGCCCACAGAATGGCGTACAGCAACAGTGGTCCCACTCCACAAAGGTGGAGCCTCTACGGACTCT
This sequence comes from Protopterus annectens, assembly GCF_019279795.1. Taxonomy (NCBI): domain Eukaryota; kingdom Metazoa; phylum Chordata; order Ceratodontiformes; family Protopteridae; genus Protopterus; species Protopterus annectens. Next base: position 781,001,368 of record NC_056725.1, on the reverse strand, counting down.
GGAAACTATCGCCCCATAAGCCTGACTAGCTTAGTCTGCAAGGCTATGGAGAGGATCATCATGGAGCTCATAAACAAAGACATTGGGGACCTACAGACACTAGATCCTACCAAGTTCGGCTTAGTCAAGGGCAGATCCTGCCTTTTGAACCTGGTTGACTTCTTCGAAACAGTCACCAAAGCCATAGATGAAGGGAAGGTAGTCCACACAGCCTATCTGGACCTTGCTAAGGCATTTGACACAATACCCCACTCGGGCATCATAGATAAGCTATCCAGCTTAAATATAAACCCCTATGTCACAAGATGGGTCACAAACTGGCTCAAAGACAGAACCCACAGAGTGAGAGTTGCTGGAGCCATGTCAGACTCGAAACCGGTCACAAGTGGCATCTCACAGGGTTCTGTTCTGGGACCACTCTTGTTTGGTATATACTTTTCCGATGTACAGGCAAATGTGGGAGGACTATGGCTCACCAAGTTCGCAGATGACTGCAAACTGGGTGCCATAATCAACTCTCCAGCTGACACAAACATCCTTCAAAAAGGTCTCACAGAGACAGATAACTGGTGCCAGCACCATGGTTTAAAGCTAAATGCCAAAAATGTATAGTCATACCCTTTGGCAAAAACAATGTGCCCACAAATTACCACATAGGCGGAAACCCATTAAGTACAGAGAAAGTTATTAGGGACCTGGGGACCCAAGTTGATAGCAATCTCTCCTTTGAAAACCACATTGCCAAAGTGGTTAGAAAGACCTTCTACATAGCCCACCTCATCACGAAGGGTTTCACATCTAGATCAAGAGAGGTAATCGTGCCCCTTTATTCATCCCTCATCAGGCCCATCATAGAATACAATGCCCCTTTTGGTATGTACCTTACCCGACACCTGCAGCAATTAGAAAGACCCCAAAAGTATCTCACCAAGAGGATCAAGGGTCTCAAACAGATGCCATATGCTGCTTGGTTAAAAAAACTCCAGCTCTACTCAGTTGCATACTGCCTGCTTCGAGGCGATCTATGCCTGACATACAAAGCTATGTCAAATCCAGAATTAATGGACATGCTCTACCTCAGTAAATCTAAATCCCTTAGAGCCACACGCTTGAGGGACTTGAACCTCAGCACAGAAATAAATAGAACTTGCTGGAGGGACAGGTTCATAACCCAGAGGCTCCCTTCGCTCTGGAATAGAATTCCAGTTCATGTGAGACAGAGCACCTCACTGAATCTCTTCAAGAAGAATCTCGATAGGTGGATGGGGGATCGTAGGTTTGTCCCAGGGATTACTCCCGTGTCACTATTAGACAGAGGCACAGTAAACTAAACCTTAAAAAGGCCAAAGTATACTCAAATCAAGGGGTGGCGTAAGCCATACAGAATCGGGCTAGGCTTATAATTGCCTCAGGGCAGATAGCCTAGTATGAACCTATGAACCTATGAACCTATGTGTTCCATGATGACACGTTCCATGGCCTTACAGACCAGGCTCATCAGGCTAATAGGGTGATAGTTCCAAGAATCAGTGGTGGCTTCCCCTTTGTGGATTGGGATAACTGTTGCTGTGCACCATTCAGTGGGCACAAAGCCTGATGTGAGACTATGATTGAACATGGTGCTTAGGTGGGGAGCCAGTTTGTTCTGATTTTCATGTAAAACGCAGCCTGGGATGTTGTCCAGTCCCATGGATGCTGTGTTTTTGGCTTTAGAGAGTGCAGCCTTTACCTGCATAGTTGTGATTACAGGGACTCTGCATTCTTCCTGTATAGATATGGGCTCTTTAGCAGGTGAGAGGGGGGTAAAGTTAGCACTGAACCTATCTGCCAGGATGTTGGCAATATCAGTTGGTTCTGTAATTTCATGCCATTGTGCTGTAACTCAGAGCAGATCTGGGTGTTGCCATTGAGATTCTTGACATAGTTATAGAATGTTTTGTGGTTGTCCTTAGAATCAGTGGTGATTTTGTTTTCATAGCTAGCTTCAGAGGATCTTATAAGGGATCTCAGCTTCTTACTGAGGCTGACCAGGGAACTTCTCCACTCATGGGATTTTACTCTCTTTTGCAACAGTTTCTTCCTTCTGTTGTAGAGTTTGTTTATGACAGGGGACCACCAGAATGGCTTCCTTTTTTTGGAGAATAGCGTCTTGGTTCTGTTTGGGATAGCACAAGCCATGCACTCGTGCAAGTGCTTCTAGAGTGCATCTGTGTAGGATTCAGCAGTCGTAACTGTATTGTCCATCTGCATGGGTGTCATGAAGTTCACCAGTTCTGTCTTAAGAAGCATGAAGTTGGCTTTGGAGAATTTTTTTACCATGATTTCCTTACTGGGGGGTGGGGGCGGGATGTGGATATTTAGGGTGATTAGCTTATGGACGGATCTGACCAAAGAGGAGTTGACTTCAGGTGTGGAACACCAGTCACTCATATTGGTAATGACTAGGTCAAGGATATTGTTGCAGCTGGTGGAGGTGTGGATAAGTTGATCCAGGGCATTGGAGTTTATGAATTCCAGAAAGCATTGAGCGAAGGAGTTGGTACATGAGTAGTTTTCCCAGTTAATGGCGTAGTAGTTGAAATCACCCATTATTAGGGTGTTTGGTTGAATCCTAATATTTTCCAGTATATCAAGAAAAGAGGAGTGGGAATCCTGGGGCATGGTGGGAAATCTGTAGCAAGTTACAATTTGGATTCTAGTTTTACCCAGAGTTAGTTACACTTGGATAACCTCGGATGCATTATGCTGAGCAACTAGCCTGGAGATGTGAATATCCTTAATGAATATGGACACACCTCTGTCTGGTGTTCTGGTCCAGGTTAGGTGGCTGAAAAGTGTGGTAAGAGTTATAACCTGGTAATGCAGGGGTGCTCTCTGGAGCCTTGAACCAGGTCTCAGTCACTGCACAAATATCAATGTTCTCCATTTTAAGGAGTGCCTCGAGGGAGTGCATTTTGAGGTTTAGACTTCTAGTATTGAGTAGCATTACTCTAGGTTTTCACTTGTCTGTTCCTGTTACAGTGGTGAATTTGTCATTTGAACCTTGCCTAAAAAAGGCACTATAGGGGCAGCAAGAGCCTTAGCCAATATCCTGAATCCCAGGGGTGACAGCTTCAGGCCATCTCTGGAAAAGCATCATGGTCTGTTGACCATGTCATCCCAGGCAGACAGATACTGGATCCCCTTAGAATGACACCAGAAGCTTAGCCAATTGTTGAAGTCAATAATTTTGTCTTTGTACTGTGGTATCATTCTGGGCGATGGCAGGATGCTACTCAGGGCTAGGGCCATACCTGCCTGGGCTTCAAGATCGGAAAGCTTGTCCATGTCTCTTTTTATGTAGTCCAGGGAGGTACATCTCAGGTCATTCACACCAACATGGACAATGATAGAGTCATATTTGTACTTGTTGTGAAGTGACCTGAGTGAGTGGGTTATGTGGTGGATCCTGGCACCTGGCAGGCAGCTGACAGTAACCTTCTCCTTGTTTAGCCTGGTGAGTGGGACATCAGTGTGCCTGACTATAGAGTCACTTATGACTAGTCTGTTGGGTACGTTGTTTTGCCTTATGGGCTGTGGTTGAGTGGCACACTGTGGGCTATGTGTCATTTGGGTTGTGTTGGGGGTGGAGGTTGCTTGCTTTTCTGCTTTGGAGGTCTCTGTTGCTTGAGCAGATTATTATTAAGAGCCTCCATGAATGTTTTTGTGTTTCTATGTGTAGATTTTGTTGGTGTAGGTTTAGTAGGATTATGTAATGAGTGTGGTGTGGTGCAAGTGTTTACCTTCTCCTCTTGACTGTCAAATTCAGTCTTGGTTGGAGAGAGCTTTACCTCCAGTTTGGCTAGATAAGTGCATCTCTCACAGGATGTGGTGTTGGGTGGTAGGAAGAGAGGGTTATCTGTGTACATGAGGCAATTGCTACATTGCCTCAAGATGCCCAGATTCATCAGATAGACAGGAGAGAACACTGGGAGCTGACCCTTGGACATGCCTGAATAAAAAACTACTTTCCTGTAGACAAGTGAAGAAAGTGAGTATAAGAGCTGTTTTTCTGTAAGCAAGTGAGGAAAGTAACTAGAAAAAACTGTTTTCCTCTAGGTAAAGAGGAAGGTTGAGTGCTGTAGTCATTTGTAGCTTATTTAGTGCTAACAACAATTTCGGAACAAGTACTGAGCACGAATAAGCAAATTCAAGTGCTAAAACTAAGAATCTGTACCTGGATCTTGTGGTAGATAGGCTACCTACTGCTTATAACTCCCACTGATAAGCTAGAATGCTTCCCTCCAACACAGAAAGGCTTGGGGGCTTAGAAGCTTAAAACAGTCCTGGATACAGCAAATCTGTATCTGGACTAGACTAGTTACAGGAAAGGTGAGAAACAAGCACAAAAGTGAGCTTTTAAACCAGAAAGTTGAAAGAGATGGAGAAACTGCCAAACGCCCAATAAACTACAATTTCTGGGCCAGAAACCACTCTTGTGGTAAATAGGCTCCTAGTGCTTACCACTCCCACTGATAAGCTAGAAGGCTTCCCTCCAACACAGAAAGGCTTTAGGGGCTCAGAAGCTTACAAACAGTCCTGGTTACAGTAAATCTGTATCTGGACTAGACTAGTTACGGGAAAGGAAGGAAACAAGTTTAGAATTTTTTTTTTTTTTTTAGGTGATCAAGCAAACACAAATTAGCTATTTTCAGAACTAAAGTAATAAGCAGAATGAAGACATTCACAAAACAACAACATCTAGACGTCAGAGAAGTTACAGTAAGTAAACAGTAAGAAGCAGAATCCAAATGGAAATTTGGAAGCTTTTCTGAGCATATTATGTTTACAGTTTATTGGTGTCAATAATTTCTTTGTACGATGCATCTGTATGTGTGCTTGATATGTTTTTTAGATGGATCATGTAAGGATTGTTTGCTCTTTCTATATTAGATGAAGATTTATGAATTATTACAGAACATTCCATGCAGTATAAATCAATGAAATTCATGGTGGAGTATGAGGCTATCTTTGGTGTAAGGAGTTAAAATAAAGAGACTCTTTTACAACTAAGTGGAACTATAATAAAGGTGTGTACAAAACATCCGCGGTGGTGCAGCGGTAGCATTGTTGCCTCACAGCAAGAGGTTCTCCCGTTTGATTCTCGGCTGGAGTGCGGGGATTGCCTTCTGTGTGGAGTCTGCATGTCCTCCCCACGGTTGGGTGGGCATTTGAAAGACATGTGTAAATGGGCGTGCCTTTATTAAAGGTTGAACGTCGAGCTGGCACCTCAGCGTTCGTGAAAATCTACTGCCAATCATTAGCGGACCAGAGTTCCGCTGTGGCGACCCCTAACCGGGAAAAGCCGAAAGACAAACAAAAACAACAACAACAACAAAACATACATAGTAGATTGAGATGGCTGTCCTTGCCTTCCATCAGGTTCAGTGCTTATGTAACCCATTTATCAACCCTGAGAGAAAAAGTGTAACTGATGTTACTTAGGTTCAGTGGGCAGAGAACTGTGGGTAAAGTATAAGCAGAGAAGTGAAGGGCAAAGAAGTCGATGCATTTCCTGAGTGGGTCAGTAATTCATACTAAATTATACCATGTTAAATATAACTGCTAGCCTAAAGAATTTTGAAAAGGTCATATTTATCAGCTAAATCTCTTCATTTCTGGGATCTAGTAAGAATATAGCGTGACCATTTTCTGGGTCTCTTCAATTTATTGACTCATAAGAATGCTCTTGACAAAAATCAGGGTTGTTGTAGGGAACAAGTAAATTCTCATCACTTGTGAGTTCCTTGGAGTTTAAATGCTACACCCAGACATTGCAAACAAAGCTATATTTGTCACTTATGTGTAATCTGTTTCAAAATTACTTTTACATTGAAAACAGTAAAATGCATCATTATACAAACTATATCCATGCTGTTGCTATGAATCTCCTTTATTCACTGGTAGTGATTGTCCCTTGAAAAAAGCAAATACATACGCTTCCTCTTAGCAAATATTATACAAATCAGTATTTTTTATAAGTCACAAGTTTGTTGTTGGCATCAGTGCTATTACACCATCTTGCTCCCCATCCCTGAATCAATTGCAATGCTGTACCTCTCAGCAGACTATCACATCTCTGCTTCTCAAAGCAGTAATACTGCCATATAACTACAACAGAATTACAATTCTGCTGTGGGGTTGGTACAATTCTTAGTGTTTACCTTACATATACAAGTTACAGCGTTTGACTGAAAGAGGAAATTAGCTACGCTTAAAATGGCTCACAAGGGCAGCAAGCCTAATACTTACCTATGAACCTGTTTGTTTTCTTCAAACAAGGTCCACTTACTAAGGAATGACAGCATTATTAGAAATGGGAGGTAGCAGAAGAGATAGACAGATAGACAGAGAGAGGGGGAGCCAGCCAGACAGACAGATAGTGGGAGATTCTTGCATGGAGAAAAAGAAAGGCAGCAGAGAACACAGCTGCTCCTGCAGTACTATGGCTGGCTAATGAACAACAGTAGTGGAAGGAGTTTTGCTGCTGAACCCCTCCCATTTCATTGAAGACTATGGGGAAATTTACAGACAAGCAGCATTTAGTCATCTTATGCTTGACACTCACAGCTAAAACGGACATGAAGTGTCTACTTTAAAAGGTTGCATTGCTTTGATGTCTCCTTTCTGTGCAGATGTACTCATTTGGGCCTAATAGTTGTTGTACAGTTGAGTGTACATATTTAAGTGATTTTTTTTTCTTTTTCTTTATAATATTTATATTTAATTAGTTTTGACAAACGGATATGCACATATGAATGTAATGTGTGTGTGTGTGTGTGTGTGTGTGTGTGTGTGTGTGTGTGTGTGTGTGTGTGTGTGTGTGTGTGTGTGTGTGTATGTGTGTGTGTTTCGGTGTGCATGCCACTCCCTGTACCTTACACACCTGTACGGTCCCTGCACCTTAACATTATTGGTCAGCAATACTTTACTAGAGAGACTTTTGGCAGCATGTGGTATGCATGTTTATTTGTTTCTTTTTGTATGTGTGCCTGTATATGTGCATTTCTATAACTCATTCAAGATTAAAATACTAGCATCAGAACTTCATACACTATGACTTTGACTTAGTCTAAGGAACAAACAGCAGTGTGTGTGCGCGTGTGTGCGTGTGCGTGTGTGCGTGTGTGCATGTGCGTACTTACTATGGCCAGTACTTTCTCTCCAGTGGCTGAGTGTTATAGTACTACTCTGTCTAGACACCCTACATGCCTTTGAGTTATGGCAGGCAATGAGCATAAGTACCCTTGCATTTGCTACTCACGTGCATGTGTTTGGAGGTTCTGGCTTTGTTAGCATTTTCAACAGGTTTAAATGGATTACAACTGCTCCTTTGTCTCAGAAACAACTCATTCCATCAGACATATGGTATCCACTGCAGCTGCACTATTATTGTCTTTGAATTACTGGTAGCAGCGAACATAAATATATAACCAAGTGCATTTTCTTCTTATGTACATATGTTTAGGGAACAGGATACTTACTGGGACTTTTACTGTTTGCAACAAGCTCAAATATATTATAACTAGCACATTTTCTTTACAACAAAATAGTTTGTCATGGTTAATGTATCAATTACAACAGTATGGGCACTGTGTCTTGGAGTTACTGTTTGCAGTGAGGAGAAATATACATTACTGGGCACCCCACTGTGTTTATCGTGTGTGTGTGTGTGTCATGTGTGTGTGTGCGTGTGTGTGTGTGTGTGTGTGTGTGTGTGTGTGTGTGTGTGTGTGTGTGTGTGTGTGTGTGTGTGTGCACATGCATGTGTTTGGGGGAATAGACTGGTGATGACTTTGTTGCTGCTTGAAACAAGATGAATATTATTAGTACTGGCAGAGTTATTGATAGTAAACTTTTTTTATATTTTTTTTATTAAAGCATTAATAGATATGACAATAAGAGTGCATGTGTTTCCCTATACATACATACTGAGAGTGCTAAGATGGGCAAAAATGATGTGAGTTACATGCACAAATCCAGAGCTATACAGCTCAGCGGAACACAAAGCTGCTGAAGCCTGTCAGACTATGCATGAATGTGGACTTTACTATAACATAAAAATGCAGAAAAGATTTCCACCCTAGAAATGAATATTACTTTGGTTCTTGTTTCATGACAGCAAATCACTGACATGACTGAGATACATACAGTTTTTCATGTTGAAAAAATACAAACTGCAATATTTTCGTGAAACAAATATCAAAATCAGAGCATCCAAATGACTACATGAAACTACTGGTGGTACCCAGAAATAAAGGATTATTTCTCTGTAAACACAACCTTCAGCTATGAAAGTTGTAAGTGTGTTGGCTGGTTGTTTCAGCTGAAAAGATGCTAAGAATTTTATCTCTTATAATGAAGTTTACTGCAAATGAGTCCAAACTGAGGGAGGGGATACAAGTCTTGTGACAAAAGGAAATGAACCTCAGTAAAGAAGAATTTTAGGTCACTATTGTGCTTACAGTACAGAGCAAAAGTTCACTATAACATTCACAATGAAAACAGAATATAGCACAGAATGTTAGACTATACATTAAAGGCTCATGAACAGAAGCCACTTGAACGTGTCTTTGAAAGGTCCTATTTCTATCTTCCTTTGAGATTTCAATATCAAATGGTAAGACAACAACAACAGAGTATTCAGTTATAAAAGACGCCTGAACTGCAGTTTTAGCCTCAGATCTTGGTGTAGAAAACCTCTATATTTCTTTTCATTGTTTTAGCTGCTTTAAAGCATGGCATTGTTGTCACAGCACAATACAACTAAAAATATATTTTGTTCAGATTAATATACAGAAGTTCTACTTCAAATGTAGTGACATCTCAGGAAAGAAGAATCTTAGGCCATTATTTTACTTAGTGAACTGAGCAGATGTTTCTTCCCAACACCCACAACTGAAAATTTAGAGTTCAATGCAAAATATCAGAATGGAAGTAAAGGCACATGCCAGTGACTCTATCTGTGACTACTTATGAGGTGATTATAAAACTTTCAGTTAACAACAAGGTTCCAAAGAACACTTAGGACTGCAACTCTAACTGTAAACCTTCCAGTGCAACATGACTCTGAATTTGACTCTACAACGTTAGCTGCTAGAAAGTATAGCATTGTAGCCACAGCATATTACAACTAAAATACAATTATTTTTTCTGAAAAAATATATAGTATTTCACTTTATAAATACTGCAGTACACATATATTGTTGTTTGTCTTTTCCCGGTTAGGGGTCGCCACAGCAGAACTCTGGTCTACTAATGATTGGCAGTAGATTTTTATGGTGCCAAGTTGCCAGCCTGACACCCAACCTTCAGCGAAGGCACACCCATTTACGCATGTCTTTTGGAGGCCACTCGAAAGACATGCAGACTCCACACAGAAGGCACTCCAGCCAAGAATCGAAGAGGAGAACCTCTAGCTGTGAGGCAACAATGCTACCGCTGTACCACCGCGGCTTGCAGTATGCTGTACACATATATTCTGGATATTAATTTTACTCAAGTTGATGTCTAATAGCCCTCAGCTGGAAACAAAACATAGTACCAGACTATGACAACAAAAGCTCTCTGAAACTCTGGTTTTACTAGCTGTATATAATTAGCCATATGTTAGATCTCTGAAGACAGCTAACAATAAAACCACTATGGGACTTGTAAAAATGTAATTTGGTACAAAACATGCATATACCGTCCTAGTGGACTGTACCACTTTTGAGAGGTTATACTACTTGTGAATGTGAACAAATCACATAAATATCCGATCTGTTCCCCAAACAAACAATATCAACAACTATTCAGAAGTGATCCTGAAACTGTTATTTAGTTTCATACATCACCTGCCCCAGCTTTTGTACAGAAGTAAAATACCCCCCAGGTAGAAATCAAGCATAGTGCTGCACAGTGAGAACACAAGCCTTCTGAAATGCTTGTTGTGTATAAGGAAACCATATGTCAATTTCTTGAAGACAGACTTGTAATAAGGTACTGTGGTACAAAATGCAAACATACTTTCCCAAAGGACCATGCCCCTTCTGACCCTTCTGACAGGATACATTATCTTTGACTGTGAAGGAATCACAAAAATACAATGGTCATATTGCTCTTTAATAGATACTGTACCCTCCCCAACAAATCATATCAGTCAATCAAAAGTGGTTCTATAATAGCCATTTCATTTCATACATGAGATTCTCTGAGGAGAACACCAAGCAAAATGACATCTGAAAATTACCTGGATTAACCAGATGTTTATAACAGGCCACATATCAGTTCCACAAATACAGTTCACAATAAAATAAATCAAGGACTTCTAATAATGTATTTGGTGTCATAATTGAATGTCCAACTTCTGAGAGGGCACGCTACCTTTGACTATGAAGGAATCTTATAAATATAATGGACATATGGCACTTTGACAGACCCTGCCCCTTGCTCCAGAAAAATAAACAAAAAACATAACAATAATCAATCAGAAGTAATCATATAACTACCATTAGCTTTCATAAATCTCCTAACCTCAGCCTATCATGCAGAACAGCAAGATAGAAGCCAGTCATATTGCCAGGGAGTGAGAACAAACAATGTTTAAAATGTTGGATTTAGTGTGTTTAAGAGATCATATTTCAATTCCCTGAAGGCAATTCACAGGTAAAAAAAATCATGGACCTCTAGTAAAGTACCTTGGTACAAAAACATGCATACTGTTCCAGTGGAATGTGCCCTAATGACAAGTAACAGTACCTCTGACTTAAAGGAATCACAAAAATGTAATACCTATATTACGCTTGCACAGATACTACCTTTCCAAAAAATCATATCAATAGTCAATCAGAAGTGATCCTGGGAACACCATTTGCTTTCATAAATCACATAAATTCTGTTTACTTCAAATATCTCACTAAGAAAACAGCAAAAACATAATCCCCACAATACTATATTTGAACTAGCTGCTAATTAACACATATACTAATCCTGACAAGACACATTTTTATATAACAGTTTTCATGTAATAACCTTGTGTTTTCATATGCAGCATACCTTCTCACTCTTTCCCCATAAAGACATAAATCTTCAGTGTATATCTCCGATCTCTGATCATGTAGAAAGTACAACAAAAATTAGGTCAATAATTTCAAACCCTCAGTCTTGAAAATAAATTCTTGCTTGCAGTGTTGGTTATTAGTGGTGATTTGGCATTAACTCCTTTAAACTGGCTCCTCTGTCTCTCATATGATTATACCAAATCTGGCCTGGCTATTTTGTGGAGAAGCACCCCTACACCCCATTATTAATATAACCATTCTGTGGTGTTATATCATTTGTGGGGAAGGGGGTCAAGTTAGGCAAGCCCAGAAATTGGCCCTCTGCTTCCTAGCAATAACCACTGACCTACCCTCTCTACCAAGCTAGCCCTGTCAGTGACTGTTTTGCATGACTCATGTAATTCCCCTTTGCTTTCTTGAACAGCCTGCCCCCTCTCACATACACATAGCCACTTGGCAATCACATCTCATGTGTGAGCTCTAAAAGTAGTGAAATAAGAGACACAGTAATTCCATTCACCTATGGGGCATATTACCTTACTGTCGACTTCCTTAAAAATTAAAAAAAAGAGTGAGTGATGCTGTGGGCAATGTGTGCTGTTGCTACTTCTCACACATCTTTTTAGATTCCTGCAGAAAAAGTGAAAAAAAAAATCACCACAAATGTATTTCAACTTTCAGGCAACATGTTCTGTTCCCCACAGCTTCCAGCCAAGCCACTACAAAGGTCAATTGATTGTGACCATTCTAACAGCCCTTTGCTTTCATGCGCCTACTGACCACCAGAAGATAACCACTTCTGGTGATCATCAGAAATCACCAACTGGGGTAAAAAAGGGTCATCATAACAAAGCAGATCACTTTGCTGCAGGATTAATCACTTTGCTTTGCCCTTAACACATAGCTCATCCTCCTCAAAAAAGTTTAGCCAAAGCTCTCAACTGCTTAGCATAGCAACCAGGAACAAAGCCAAAAGTTAAGGACAAGATAAATACCCATAATTACTGACAAATATGAAATATTCTTCTTCTACTGCATACTTAAAAGCTGGCTAGCATAGTAGGTTTTAGATTAGTATAATTTCTTCTGAAGAATATGAAGTCTGTAAATCAAAAACTAACTCTCGTTAGTATCAGCAATCCTCACCAATTTACCAAAGAAGAAAGAAGTGAGTTATAGCCAACCCCAGACACAGTGTACCCATTTATGAATCCTACCATTGCCCACTTCCCAAGAATTGAACAATCCCTTGGAGAAAGCACTAAGATGCACCAAAATAACTAGAAAAAAAAATAGATTTATTTTCATAACCTGTTTTAAGTAAAAGGAAAAGTGAAGGACTACTGTCTTTCTAAAACAAGATGACTGAACAAAATCTCAGGATAGTCTCTTTCTAACATCTTTCTCAACTTCTTTACTTAAGAATTCTAGACAAAGCCAAAAATAATGGATAATGCAGGCCAAAATCAGGGATAATTTTTAAATGTTACTCTAATTCACTTAAAAGATAATAGAACATTAAAATGTTAATATGATATATAATAAAAAGAACAAGTTAAGGCTTATAATAATTCAAAATCTACCCACATTAAAGACTGTAAAAATAATCAACAAAAATCTGAAAATTATGACAAGGAAAAACAATTAGCATCTGCAGTCAAAGACAATTTTTTTTTTTTTTTACTTTTAGTAGAGTTGACATAAGGGAGTTTCTTGCATACCTCTCAATTTCTTTCCTCAATAATTCTGGTCATAGCAAAAAATAATGGGGTACAAAATTAGGGAAAATGTACCATTACATTTTATTCTTATTCACTTACAAAGTGAATAAAACAACAGGTTCTACATCAGCATGCATTTTACAAACAAAAAGAAGTATGAAACTCTAATGTGTGGCATTATAAATTTGTATGTAATCCTCTGGATTTGCCAAAAAATCAGGGATAGAGCAAACAGTGTTAGAAGTTTTGCAAAATTGGGTGCAGTTGAGAGTGTTCCCTGTATACCTCTCAGTGCCTTTGCTTAAGAATTCCTGAGCAAAAGCTAATGGGGGGGGGGAGGTAAAATCAAGGACAATTTTTAAATATTGCTCTTAATTCACTAAAAAAATGACTAAATAAAGCAAAATCACCAAAATGTGTATTTAACAAAACATTCAGTAAGCACTTTGGTCTATAGTAAGACTTCTTTGGAATCATTAAAGCAAACCTCAATAAATAATCAAAGTAATTTACACACCAATTAACTAATTTAAAAAAACACATTAAGAAAGACAATTCTACCTGTGTCAATTTCTTCTCCTTAAAAAAACTTAAAATTCTCTTTATCATTTAAACCTAGAGGGTTGTTGTCATCCAGTCTTTTGTCAGCAATACTCCTTCCAATCTAATTCTTCCTCTGCATCAAATCTATTTAAATAATTGGGGGCACTGTCTAAAACAAAAAATATTGACAATATTTGCAACTTAACAGTTATACATTTCTTTTTTGTTTATGGCTGTATTTTTGTCACCTAATTTACCCTGGATGATATATTTGAAATTTCTCCCTTTTTTTGTTATTTTGTTAAATAAATTTTGGTGGTTTTGCCTTATTTAGTCTTTTTTAGTCATTTTTTCTTTGGTGTTTTTTATTCCTTTCGGTACATTGCTCTTAATTCACTTAAAATATTAATAGAACAGGTTTTGCATCAACATGCAGTTTCTAAACAATAAGAAACATGAAAGTCTAATGCCTAGCATTATTGCCGTGTCTAAAATCGTCTGTGCTGTACAAAAAAACATACATTTTATAATAAAAATGAGAAAAAGGCAAGGACATTCTGCAAAAGCAAGGATAAAAACACAAGGGTGTATTTTAGAACAGTAGATGGTCTTTAATCCACGTTATGTAAATAGATCACATGTTACATTAATGAATAAATGAGTCTATGAAGTGCTCTTTTGACCAGCTATTCATCATCATGCAGTCATTGCATAAAGTGATGACTCTCAAGTTTCAGAGCCTTATTATATGTGAGGAGAGCTACACCTGCCATAACTCATGCAGTATACAGACCAGTGGAGTTCCAAAGGTGGTAGGTACATAGAACACTTTTGTTGACAGGTTATTAAATTATGTTAAACTGCATCAATGTGCACTGTCTCCCTCGCTGACTCACATGCACACACACACACACACACACACACACACACACACACACACACGCGCGCGCGCACATGCACACATATACACTGAAGTCATTACTGGCCTCTCCGCTAAAATAAACTCATGTCATCAACATGTATTTTTGGAATCAAAACCTCTAGAAGAAAAGACATTACTGATATACTGTAATCCTCACCGACTTACCATTAAAATCAAATTTTAAGAGGAGTGGGAAAATATGAGAAAAAATTAAGGATGCCCTGCAAAAGCAGTAAGAGCTACACTAGGTACACGTCCTCATGAAGACTTTTTTGTTTGTTTTGCAACTAGTCATGGTACTAGCACAGCATCTGCCTCTACCCAACCAGCCAATAAGCTGCAAATGCAGGAGGGATCATTGGTGCAAGATTCCTAGTGTGTGTGTGTGTGTGTGTGTGTGTGTGTGTGTGTGTGTGTGTGTGTGTGTGTGTGTGTGTGTGTGTGTTTGTGTGTGTGTGTGTGTGCTTGTTTCAGATTGAAAAATACTTAACTACTGTAGCATAAATTTAAGAAACAAACTTCTTTTACTGATCTCAAGCTTGTTTCAAAATGTGATACTATTGTAGTGGAATAATTGTTTTTTCATCTAATGAGTCAGTTGAAGGCACAGTCCATGAGGATATGGAAAGTGTATACATAAAAAAGACTCAAGGAGCAGAACTAATTGCATGCATTTCTTTTCTATCATTAACTGTGGCTCAAAAGCCATGTTTAGCAAGTATGGTAAAATAAAGGAAGTAATGCAGTCTTTGTGTGCATGTGTGAGTATGTGTGCATGTGTGTGTGTGTGTGTGTGTGTGTGTGTGTGTGTGTGTGTGTGTGTGTGTGTGTGTGCCTGTGTGTGTGTGTGTTTCTGAGAGACAGACAGTGCACATGTACATCTCAAGGTCTTTGCTCAGAAAGTCTAGACAAAGCCAACAATCATAGGGGTGCAAATATCAAAAACTGGAACAATTTTTAAATATTACCATAATTCACTTAAAAAGTTGATAGATTTTGTACTAACATTCTTTCTCAGAACAGTAAAGAGTATTACTTTCTGGATTTATTGACTGACTCTTATCCTCAGAGATTTACCAGAAAAATGAAACATTTTTGAAGGGCTAGAAAAAAATAGAAAACAAAAATCAGGGGCATTCAGAAAAAATTAAGGGACCACTTAGAGTTATGTGTGGGGGGAGGTGGTGGACTTGCAGTGTTTCGCACTGCATCTATGTTTTTAGTCATTTGATCACAGTGAGACCTCTGAGGTGTACACAGCCAAGAAAGTGCAATTGCTGGTGTTTGTCTATGTGTGTGCAGGCATTATTAAATACTATATTTTGGATGCACTGTACATCCTCTAACAACAATTACATAGCCTATAGTAACTTTAAAATGTAAGGCATTGGAACTATTTATTGAAAATATAAAAAATGTATATATTAATAAGAAAATAAATATAAAAGAATTTAACAGGTAACTAATTTTCTGAGTGCAGTAGTGTCCTCCAGGGTGGAAATTACAGGGAAATAACGGACTTTCCATTATTGTGAAGGCCCTCTACCTAAAGATTTGGGGCACACAACACCCCTGGATTGTCTGTTATTTCCTCTAACACTTATTGATGTTTCCATAATATATTTCCTTACCTCATCTTATGAGATACATATTTTGAGATGCTTGACTTCTTTTATATAAAGGGTTTCTGAACAAAAGTGTTTATCCTTTAAATTTGATGATGTGATATTTAGTAAAGGATAGTACACAGTAGCATGGACCTTATTTGAATTTTCCAGAGAAGAACAACACTGATTTCATTGCTCCTTTACACAGCAAATGACTTCCTCTCATGATGTCATGCCATCTACACCCACAGACCCACTAGTCACTCAAAAAAGACTGGTTAATCGAATTAGCAAACTCAGTATTTAACAAATCATCCATATGAAGGCTGTCAAATGATTCTACACATAAGTTGTACTGAGTTGGCAATAATCAGGCACTTGAAGCCCTTTCATGTCATAACCTGGTACACATAGTACTAACTAGAAAAACTTTAAACACAAGGCACTCACCTCTGTTAAGTGGGAGCTGGACTCTGGCTTGGAGACTTCATGACTATTAAAAAATATTGTTCTTCTTTCTGTATGAGAAAAAATTAGACCCAGTCATTTATAGATATAAATTCCATCTATGTTTTTCTTCTCCATAGCTTAAGAAAAGAGACACCATGATTCCATGCCCCCAGCTTTTCCACTGTCCCCTTTATTTTTATTACTGCAGTGTTTAAACAACATTCAGTGGTGAACTCGTTTTTTTCAAAATTAAAGATGTACAAGCATAAAAAATAATGTTACATATTACACACTGTTGTGTTTGTTAAAATGATGGTATAAAGTACCCACAAATGAGATGTACTGTTTAAATTGCTTCCATCATTTTGTGTATAACAGCTGACATATCAAAGATACAGCTTGTTAGCAGTACTTCCAAGAAAAAAAGAAGCTTTTTAGTCTAGCAATATGTTCTGCTTTGGTTTTATAGATTTTAATACTAGTACTTACTACCATGATGAGTAAAGACTTTGAAACAGCATAAACAATGCACACAATTGTGTAGAGATGGCATGTAGTCGAAGCACCACATAGGAGTCCTACACACGTTTAAAAAGTTCTCAGCAACGCGGAGTACAAACTAAATGAACATCCAGTACCCACAAGGTATGTAAATAATTCACTACAGCACTGTCTGAGATTCACAAGTATTGCACGCCTGCTGATGTTCTATGGCAGTTCTACAGAGGATTACCATCCTAGAGATATGCAGATATTTGTAGATGTCTGTGTCAGATGACAGCTAATATTGTACAGTAGTCATACTGCATATTACCAGCATTACAACATTTATAAACATGTAGAAATCAGTGTCAGATAATAACCAAAATGTTATGGCAGCCATACTGTGGATTTCCAGCACTGAATCATGCAGATAATCTCAGAAGTCTGTTGATATTGATATTCAACAGACTAGTGCTGAGAAAGAATACCAGCTGACACACATATAATAATTAAACTAAAATATTAGACAGACATAGTGATAATTGCTCTGGATTTTGAATCATGCACTGAATCACTCTACAACGACCAAAATCAACTGCCCACCCACAAATGGTGATGAAACTTTTCACACACATGTGATTGTCAACATAGCCCATCCGTTTATTTGTCTAGAAAAGGCAAATTAAACTGGATTCACTGTCATGGTAAAGGAAGATGAATACTTTATTAATCATTTATTGGCATGTTAACAGAGCAGTTAACAGAACTATTGCTCTTACGAGCTGTGACAGCATAGATGTGTTGCCATAGCAGCTGTCAATAGTGACATGTCTGTTGTTGACAGCTGCAATGGCTACATGTCTAAGCTGTTTCCAATGTATCCTGCACTGTACTTCCCTGGTCTGAACCCACATATTTTCCTTCACTGCCAGCAGACTACAGCTGTCATATAAATATGCCTACTCAGCTATCCGGACATAAAAGCACATCCATCTGAAAAGGATTCAATATGAGTGCAGGGACTAATTCACATCACCTAAAACCTATTTGACTTACTTTCATTTCACCAAGACCAAATCACCTAATTTCAAATACTGAAAACTCATTTGACTGAATCTCATTTCACCGAAAGCTTACAATGCTAAATTTCAAAAGACTAAATGTTAAACCATAGACAAACACACTCACAACACTAATGACTACGTCTTTCCAAAACTTAAAAACTACTTACTTACCCTCGTAACAGAAACTGGACAATATAAAACAAAACTAAGTGGGGGGCTATGCCCCCATACCCCCCCAATGTGGAGGGGGAGTGCCACCCCCCCAACCTAACTATATATACTAACTCCAGGATTGCACTACAGTGGGGAAAAGGGCATATACCTTTTACTTGCCTTACAGTACTCTACACACTGTCATTACTGCTGGGAACGCACAAAACATTTGCCATATTACATTAGATGCTTCCTATAAAAATGTAAAGAGACATACCCACATTTCAAGACACTACAACACTACTTTCTACATATCTATCGGTATTCTGACAGTCAGCACTGTAACTTACAGAAATTCTTTTTAGCACAAACAAGTCACTGGTGAATAGAAACCCACATCATGTCTATGGCTTACAATTCAGAGAAATGAGAGATTCAGTCAAATGAGTTTTCAGTACTTTGAAAATTAGATGATTTGGTGTCCGTGAAATGAAAGTCATTCAAATGGGTTTTAGGTGCTTTGAAGTAGACCCATCCATCTGAA
This sequence comes from Protopterus annectens, assembly GCF_019279795.1. Classification (NCBI taxonomy): domain Eukaryota; kingdom Metazoa; phylum Chordata; order Ceratodontiformes; family Protopteridae; genus Protopterus; species Protopterus annectens. The sequence continues at coordinate 780,982,800 of NC_056725.1, read as the reverse complement.
AAGGATTCTATTTGAGTGCCACATGCATTATTCCAAGGTGACAGTTAAATCACTGGTGGAGAATGATGTCCATCAAAAGACATTTCCACTGCTGTTGTCACATTTATGTTCCAAGGTGGGATAGCAGTTGAGGGACCCCTTTCAGTATTAGGGTCTCTAGGATCCAGAATTCATATGGGAAGGCATTTATGCTGATGGAGCTCTGATGAATGGATCCAGTAACAACTTAGAAGCAGCTACCTCCTCTCCTGGTATTTCTGACTGACTACTGCAAATGGCACTGCTTAGTTGGCATCAGTGGGAATGATTCTGGCGATTAGAACACTCTGAAAACAGAGTGGCAGGGATGTGACCCTCAAAAGATTATTCTGCCAGCTTCTCAAGTTAATAGTACTAATATTTCAAAAAAAGTGTCCCTGGTTGTCTCTGATTACTTCTGGATTTGTAACTTGATTCTGGAGGTTAGGTTGATAGCTATTCTACATTGTACAAAGATAACACTGACAGTGGCCACTTAACATTTTTCCTTTTCTTAATAGGGTCATGTTCAAAAGTACAACAGCTACTGGATAGTTGCTTTACTTCCCCTAACTCAAAGAGGTAACAACTACCATGACTATTAATATTCACTCAGTTATTTATATATAATCCTTAAAGTCAGTGACTTAGCATTTTCTCCTTAGAGAAGGTTAACTTTAAATGCCTGATAGGTAATAGACAGCTGCTTGAGTCCCTATAATTCATATAACTAAACATAAACAGTTGCCAGAGCAGGAAGACTTAGTAATTTTGCATTTTGTATGCATTTGCAGTTGCAGCATTTAGATAATAAGGCAATTGTTTTAATTTGTTAAACTTCACAAACCATTTATTTGCTTACACTGCTGTTGTGCAGAATAAATACAGACTAGATGATCACACATGAGATACTCACAGCATCACAGAACATCACAAGCTTTTTTGCTCTTTAAGTTGGAGTGATTACACTTTCTATTTGCCATGGAGATACCACACAGAGGATGTGGCTTACAACTGCACATCTCAATGTCTTAATCTGAACAATCAGCAAACATTTTCAGGGAATTGGGAAAGTATATAACAGTAATAGTGATCACCTAAAAAAGTAGAAATCGATATATTTGGAAAAGTATTTCTGAAGATGTGAAATGGATAGAAGAAGTATGAGAAATAATAAGAAGGGTAACACTGATGGCATGAAAACAAATGATGTAACAACCAAAGAATCTGAGATAAAACTGGCTGTAAAATGGAAAGTCACAAGTTCAAGTACAGTTCCCAACTTATTGCTAAAGGCATTAACATCTTAGCACAGTGATGTAGCTCTAAGTACAAATTAATTGTATGCACATTACGAATGGACACGGACCTGGTTAACAACAGGAAAAACTTTATTCTTCCTTAACAGGCAAAAACACAAGTCATCCTAAGAACTATACATCAAATAACTTGCTTTCAAACAACATACAAATTATTTACTGAAATTGATTCAGATAGAGTTTATAGTCATTAAGATAAAAAAAATGCATCTGTGGCAATGGAACAGAAAGGTGATAAAAAGAATTGTATAGAACAAATAATTATCTATTAAAGCCATAAAACAGAGCTGCAAAGGGTGGAACTTAGGTATGTCACGGATAGATTACAAAAAGGTATCTAACAGCATCCTGTGTGCATGGATGATGTTTTGTTTTTGATACATTGATAAATTAGTGGAAGTCGCAATGAAACAGTGATAAATTACTTTACAACTGAGTCAACATGAAGCACAAATTACCGTCCTAGAAATAAAAAAAAACAAATATTGCAATTCTGGGGTGATTCTTTGTCATTATTACCATTTCTTCATGCCCTTAACCCATTAAGCTGTTTACTTAACAGATGAGGCTATGGTTGCAGCAAACAAACTTGTCAAATGACATTTTACATACTTATTGTGGATGATTTAAATCTGCATAGCTCATCAGGCAAGCAACTGCAGTTACAAATGTATAAACTTTTTCAATCTATATAAGAATGGTATTTGGTCTTGATAAATGTCTGAAAACAACATTTATAGCAGGAAAACTGAAGCATTAAGACAATATTATCTTGCAAGAGGAATGAGATATAAAAATACTTGAACGAGAGAAAGTATGTAAGTCTATGGAAATTTATGAAAAGTCAGCAATACATCCTGAGCAACTGAGAAGAAAGTTTAATAAGGAATATTGTAGAAGAAGAAGAGTAAAGTTAATACTGAAAACTGTCTTGACATCAAACAATAAGGTTCAAGCTATAAATCAACTTGCTCTTCCTGTTCCTACTTGCAGCTTTGGCATGGTTGACTGTTCCCCAAACCTGTTGAATCAGCATGACAATAAATATGGAAACCTGCTTGATTCTTATCAAATGATATAAAATAACTGTGCACGGCAGGACTCTATCATCTTTGGTCTGAAGTAGGTGAGGGCCTCCTTGTAACTGACTGTATATAGAGGTTTGATATCATGGGAATGCATACATTCTTGCAGATCTCATCAGCTCCAGACATAGTGACAGCTGTAAACCATAAAGGAGACTAGCAGAAACATGTCAGAAAGGAGAATGTATGGAAATCAAACCAGAAGTGGACAAAAATAGGCTGAATCAGAGAGTGCCTAACGAACAAAAGAAATACTATACAGATCATTACCAAAGTAAAAGAAAGGAAAATTGGATACTCCACAATTATATTAGAAATATGGAGAAATGCTGGAACAACACACATTATAGTCACAATCTGACACATTAATGGCTGTGGAGACATGAATTCAAAGAAAAGGTAAAAGGTTAGTAAGAGCAGCTTAAGACAATGGACTATGTAAGGCCTATAGAAAAAGTAAGAGCCTCTAAGAATGTAAATGATGTAGTATACAACTACAAACAGTTGTATAGCTTGTTGCTGGTTGAAATATACTCAAGGCTGAGGGTCTGTGCACTACAAGGCACAATAATGTGGCAAGACTGTTACACTGAGGATTATTCAATCACTAAAAGATACAGATAGATCAGAAGCATTGGAAACATGAATCGCAAAGAGCTAATGAAAAAGAATAGGTACTGATCACATGGGATCATCAAACAGCAATGGTCAAGAAAGTGGAGGCAAGAAAACCAGGTATTGATAGCTGAAGACTCACACAAATCATTGAAATAGTTATACCAAGCTATTATACTATTCTGTGTACCATGAGATGTAACAGGTAAGAAAATGCCAGGATATGCCAGCAGATCCAGTAGTTGTTGGAGCAATAGCGCTAATGAAAAAGAATTTAAATGCACACTTAATTTTGTTGCCAATACAGGTAATGCAAAAGGAACTGCAGACACAAGCAGTTCTGGTTACATTGCATGTGCCAAGAAGAGCACTCTTGGCAACATGAAAGACTGATGCAATACTAATTCTATGAATTTTAATCATATCCTGACTTGTGAATGGGGTATATTACTGTCATGATATTAGAAACAATAAACACTTGGAGAAGACAAAAACAGAAAAGGCCCCCTTCTGCATTATTTAAAGATTTTTGCTTTCTTATATATAAATCAAAGACCATCTGATAAATTTTATTTATCTCACTGATCTTTGGTAGAACTTTTTTTTTGATACAAGCAGTTTCATATCAAGCAACAGACTGCAAGCCTCATACATTCTTAATTAGACCACCTCCTCTTTCTTCCTTTTTCATTTTGCACTCCTTCAACCCATGATTCTGTCTATATGTGAGCGATAAGATGTATTTACATTATTCCGGTTGTTTTATTTCTACGCACAGGACTTTCATGCTCTTTCACTTATTTCTTAGCTATGGGGCTAGGGAAATGAAAAGGAATGGGTACGCTATTATTTGTTGCCTGAATCAGGTAAGCCACGAGAACCTGACCAATCAATAATAATCAAGATATTAAAACATTCAGGCAAGTAATTGTCTAGTATATTTGGTATTATAGACACTTGCAAAACTGCAATTGCAGAATTAATACAGAAAATAATTACTCAAATCTCAGTATCTCAGTGTTATACCTAAAACATAAATAAATAAAACAGAATACATACTAGAACAGCTGTTGGATTGTATAGAATGTCAGAAGAATGACTTCAGCTGTGTAAGCGATGGGTATATACTTCCTGGGTCATATGCCTTAACCACACTTCTCAACTGTCCAGATTTTGAAGAAAACCCCTATTATTTCCGCAGACTTTTACTCCATCCCTCCCAAAATGGGAGATTATTTTAAGAAGTTTTATGTTAATAGAACCAGCATGTAAAAAGCACCCATATTTTTGATTTGTCCCTAACTCGAGGTAAAACTTGAGAGTTATATTTTTTTGATAGATGGCCAGAAACAGTATTTATATACTTCACTGTGCATTACACCGTACAGCAAAATGACAAAAAGATACTGGAAATAGAAATAACTAAGACATTTGTGGGAGGAGGGGGCCTAAGAAATTTAAAACATGAACAATCCTTTCCTGAGGATAAAGTGAAATCAGTGAAAACTTCAAACCACAGAAACTGGGTGGTATTCATAATCCGGGAGTTAGCAGCTATGCACGAGATGTGCCGCTGCATGTAACTGCAAATAAGCTAATACAGTTTGAAAAACACATCCACTTATGGCAAAAGCATAAAGTACCTTAAATTTAGCATTAAGTACATAAGAAGTGATGCATAAAAGCTGTAGGCTTCATATTACCTAGTATGTGTTTGGATATTGTGGTCAGACACAGATATGCACACTCATGCTTTAAAAACTTAAGGCAAATGGTGGACTGTACACCTTTCATTATTAATATTTAAAAAAATAAAAGGGTTTAAAATGTTTTATATAAAGGTATCATTTCATTAAAAAGTGGAAGGGAGAGATAGGAAAGATTGAGAAAGGGGTGACACAAAAAAGAGGAGAACACAGTAGGAAAACATCAAGAGGGTTGTACTGGAGGAGGTGGGAGAAGAGGAGCACAATGTTTTTGACAGAAAATAGACCTCCCCCTATTTTTTTAAATTTGTTTAATATAATAATGTGGTTTGGGAGGGTGTACATTAAATGATATGAGAAGAAGGACTGAAGAAGTTCCAGCAGGCGTCCCAGCTCACACAGCCTCAAATGCTTCCAATGCAGTGGGGGACCGCGATGTTAAGGATATAGGGGCCTGAGGTGGTGCAGTGGTCAGCACCACCTGGGACATCTTGTCTTGAACACTCTGTAGATGGGATGAATCCATCCGTCCACTACTTGATCTAGCATGTCCTCAAGCAAGTCGTGGAACACTCATTCAGTAAGGCCTGCCAGGCTGCCATGTGCCAGAGTGCCTGCAGAAGTGGAGTCACCTCCTTGTCCCCTGACAGGATTTCCACAGACAGGCAAAGGGGGAGCGCTCTGTAATGTGGGCAGAGGGGGAGCACTCTGTAATCTTGGAGATATGTGCCTGGGCTACAGCGTTTTAAATTTGTAAAAAAAAAAAATTAACAAAAAGGGGGACAAGAGAAAATACACACAAAAAATTCATAGATCATGTTACACAGAATTCAGCTTCTTACTTTAAAGCATTTTTACTTTATAAATCCTTATTGGAGTAAAACAGAATATATGTCAAGTCCTTATGCAGACTGTTGGATAAAACTGTACTGGAAATGCTAATGCAGATGTTTCGATGAAATTATATGAGAATTACATGGAAATTGTTTATGCTTACATGGCAGAACAGTATTTTTTGTCAAGTAATGGTAGGCTTTACATATTGCAGTCTACTACACAAAGATAATGATCATATTTGTACCTGATTGCATTTGTTTACAATATTGTATTGAAAACACCCTTTATAAGTGCTTACAGCTTATAAAACCAGTTAAAGACAGAAATACTGCAGTTATATACTGACACATCTCTCACTCTTGCTTGCAGTAATGTATACAGTACACTCTGTTGCTTTAATTACTGTTGTCTATCACTTGTTCCTTCATATCTACTAATAAAATGAGTTAAATGTAGAAATATTGCACTTATATACTGACATCTCTCAGTCTTGCTTGCAGTAATGTACTGAATTTATTCCAGTGCTTCAATTACGATTCTGTATTAATTCCCTCTATAAAATCAGTTAAACAGACAATACTGTTAACTACTTTATTCAGGCTTACCAGTGGATTCACACAATCTGACTATTGCCTCTCCTGCTGCTTCCTATTGTAAGATATTTGTTCTTCAGTTATAAAGAGAAACAAAGACATAAGATAATTATTGTTTACCTGTATTTCACTTTTATCTCCTTACCATTAACTATACAATTATTATTTATAAGACATTCCATTCATTGCAGTGCTTGCTAAGCAATGCCTTTGTTGAAATATGTAATAATATATGAATTTTTATACTTTGCTAATCTCCCTTTTACTGTAAGTTATAAATACAGATACACCTTTGGAAAGTGGTTTTAAGCATTATATTTTGCATGTGAAAATCTGTGAACTGTAATCAGACAGAAAGTACAGACACAAAGAACAATGTAAAAAGTCATGGACGTTTTCATTTCTTTAGCTGTACAAATATGTGCTTTGATAACTTTCTCTTTAACCACTGTAGGCATATAAGGTGACGATTTAAAAACATTAAGAGTGGTAATGTGCTAGGCATTCACTTGACACTGCAACCCCCCACCCCACCCCCCAAAATTCCACCATCCTCCACTCTGACAAGGATGAGGAACTTGACTAACTTCACCCATCTTTTATGTGCAGTTATAATTGTGAAAGAAATTACTTTCTTATACAATCATTATACAGATAAATATTTCCTGATCTACATAAACTGTCTGCATGTAATTTAACTACTACCTAAATTAATATAATACTTGTATAACTTAAACCAAATGATAGCTGAAAAGTTTTGGTGGTGTAGAGATGTATAAAAACAGTGAGCTGATCAAATCCAATGAGTGATTAAACAATTTATTGAACTGAACAATAGAAATAAAATAATAATAATAATAATAAATAAACAAGATATCAAGCGCTTTAGTCTCCTGTGTAGGAGACTTTATCAAGAATAGAGCATGCCCATTGAAACATTTCCTTTATAACATAAAGGTTAACCAGTATTAAACTTGTGCTCCAATCACATTCATTGCTACTAAATAATTCATGTAATATGAGGTGCATTATTTAAAGGTGTATCTAGCCAAATGACCGTTTATGCAGCACAGTAAAACCATTTACTTGCAACACATTGAACCTATAACAGTGTATTATGCTGCCAGACGTTGACAATCCTACATGATCAACAGAACTAACCAAATTTAAGAAGTTGTCAAGATTTAAAAATGGTTAAAAACAGATTAAAGACAAGTTAAAAATACATGTGTAAATATGGTGTGCAATTATATAAATATATATATACATATGTAAACATATATATATACATATATATATATATATATATATATATATATACATATACATATATATATATATATACATATATATATATATATATATATATATATATATATATATATATATATATATAATATATATATGTGTGTATATAAGTAAGGTCAGGGAGGTCAGGGTCAGAATGCACATGAATATAGAATATAAAATGAATAAATATATGTATTAAAAAAATATATATATATGTATATATATATATATATATATATATATATATATATATATATATAAAACAGAGTTTATTTAAATATACTATGGTCAATAATCAAAATATATATTATAAAATGAATATGTGTGTCTATGTAATAGATATAAATACAAATACATTCTAAAAACCCATGTAAAAGCATAATAAAATGTTCATATAATCAAAAACCATTAATATCTACCCATACTAAAAATGTTTATACATGTATACAAATTTAAAATAAATAATAAATGAGTATATGTATACAGTCTATAACCCATATGTGTACATTGTGCCTCAATGCTTGTTCTTATATTATAACATTCACTGAATTAATTTTATAATATATTTTTTAATTATTGACCTTAGTATATTTAAATACACTCAGTTATATATATTTTTACACTATACATATATATATATATATATATATATATATATATATATATACATATGTATATATATTTATATACTTACACACCATATTTGCAGATATTTTTTTAACTTCTCTTTAATCTGTTTTTAACCATTTTTAAGTCTTGACAACTTCTTAAATTTGGTTAGTTCTGTTGATCATGTAGGATTGTCAGTGTCATAATACACTGTTATAGGTTCAGTGTGTTGCAAGTAAATGGTTTTACTATGCTGCAAAAACGGTCATTTGGCTAGATACACCTTTAAATAATGCACCTCATATTACATTAATTATTCAGTAGCAATGAATGTGATTGGTGCACAAGTTTAATACTGGTTAACCTTTATGTTATAAAGGAAATGTTTCAATGGGCATGCTCTACTCTTGATAAAGTCTCCTACACAGGAAATGAAAGTACTTGATATCTTGTTTATTTATTATTATTTTTATTTTATTGTTCAGTTCAATAAATTGTGTAATCACTCATTGGACTTGATCGGCTCACTATTTTTATACATCTCTTCATCACCAAAGCCTTTCAGCTATCATTTAATACAATAATAAATGAGAATATGAAAAGACATTTTTTGGGCTTTCTATATAAATACGTGAATGTGTAGTTGTAAGTGTAAGCATGCAGAAATTTGTTTTTTGAATATATGATTTGCAGACATATAAATACAGACTGTTATTTTACTCATACATATTTTTCATTTGTATTTATATAGATAATTATACTGTCACTTAAACATTCCATATGTTTATAAACAGATGCACTTCTGTATGCTGATATGTTTATGCTTTTGTTTGCATTATTATAACAGTAATAATATTATAGATATATATTTGCAGGTACAAATATTTACTCTAGCAAACACCTTCAATTATGCAGCCTTTTTATATATATTTTTAAACCCTGCGTTTAATCTATGTTTAACATGACCTACAGAAAAAAATAATTTTATACTTACTATAAAACTTTACCCTTATCTCCTCTGCCTTGTCAACACACTCAGCCAACTGGACAGGTCTACATTTCTGTAAGTCATCATACATGTGACAGCATTGCTGCCAGAGTGGGTGATCCCTGTCACGGATTGCAGGTACTCACAGAACTCCTGCCAGATGTCTACTTTTTACTAGTCAGACCCTCTTGTGCATGCCTCAGTATATTCCAGATATGAATTTAAAAAGGTAGACCATAATTTTGGTCTCCTTATCAGACCAGCTTGGAATGCAGCTTCATGTCTTAACAGATGCTACCACAATTACAAGAGCTAGAACAAAGGATGAAGAAAGTATGAGCAGGGCTGTGGTTCAAAGGTTAAGTACCACTCCCTCTGGGGTATAACCCCACCATAACTAAACCAAGTTAACTAGCAGGGCATAGACATTATTGCTATTGCTGGCAAGTTTGGTTTAACCAAACATGTATTGTCACATACATGTTTTTTTAAAGGCATGCATTAACCATGTGTTGGATAAAAAAGAGTGTGCAATCACAATTCTTCTTTTATTACTTGCAATTGCTGCTCTTGCTATACATTGCCTTAGCTATCTTTTTTGAAGTATTATACCTGAATGTCATTTATTCCTGCATTGTAGCAGCAGTAATATAGATTTTTTGGGAGTCTATTTGTGTGATGACCAACTTTTATTAAATATCAAGTAGCTTAAGGTGGGAAAGTGTGCCAGATGGTGTTAGATGGGCAGATGTTGGTTGTTTTTTCTGAATATATTTAAATTTGAGCATATCCAAGTCTATCTGCACATTCCTGCAGCATGCTGGGCACTGCTTAGGAATGCTGCAGACTCAGCCACTGTCCACAGTGCATTCACATGAACCCAAGGCCACATTCATGAGCAGGTGAGAGCAGCTTATGTGCATAAGTGGCTATACACATTCATGTAATACTGCTATTCATAGAGATTAACATAAAGGGACTTAATATGCTTACAAAACATGTAAACAGACCTAAATGTATGATAGATAGTTTAACACCACCATATTAAGTTGTGATTACTCTAGTTAGGTGACAATGTGTTAGGAAACTGGGACTTCTTAAAGTAAGGAAAATAATAACAATATTACAATTAAATATGAAACAGTTTAAAATGATGTGCAATTAGTGAGTTACCTTGAAGAAATATATATTTTACTGATATGATGGACATATAATCATGGCTTTATTTTCCAAAAACATGCATCTGGAGCATTTCTCCCTGGGCCTCCACTGAAAACAGGCTCTGTGGAACCTAGTCGGACATTCCCGGTCAACAAATAAATAAAAATAAAAATAAATAAAAAATTTAGTGAATGGTGTAAAGCTTGCATTTGTAAGCAGAAAATCATTGCAGCAGCAGTAGCAGTGAAAATGGCTAGTGATCACTGAGAAAATCATTTACTTTGGTGTCATGTAGCGAATGTGCATACATATGTGTTTTAGTTGTAAAGTACTGAAGGAGTAAGGATGTGTTTTTGGCTAAACATACATATCTCCTTACTTGAAGATTTCTGAGTGTCACTGAAGAATGAAAAATGACATTATTATGAATACATGAAAATGGTAGAGGCTAGGTGAAAGATGAATTTGCTAAAAGATGAATGGCTTACTGTTGTGAATTATACTGCAGAGATTAGCATAGCACAACTTTAATTTGCTGCATGAGATTTTGCATGTGTATGTAATTGTGGGGGTTTGTGTTAACTTTTTTATAGGAGGATGAAAGGCACACATAGTCATTGTAATGTTGCTTGACTGCTGATTATATCATATGCGGTAATGATGCAAAAGAAAGGACAAATTCGGCCATGAGGAAAATGTCATCCTCATGACAGCCCTTAAGACATATGAGAACCCTCTCTTTGGTAAAAGAGAGTCCAACCAAGCGGATAGGACAAAAATCTGGATTCAAGTTTTCCTGAACATTAATACAGCAGGAGGCAGAAACCTCATGTTAACATACTGCAAGAAGAGGACAAAGGATGTGCTAGAAGCAAAGTGAGACAGAATGCAATTGCCCATACAGGGAGGTGGGGGGCTCTAAGAATTATCTCATTAAAACCAAATGAGGAATACCTCCTCTCCATCCATGGGAATGACTATGACACAGAAGATGATGTCACTGGAATAATCAGAGGTGGTATGAGCATTGACTGTTGCCAACATCTGCAGCAGCAACACTCATCTGCTTAGGAAAGTTGGTTTAGAAACAGAACCATATATTTAAAAAAAAAACTGAATGCTGGCAAGGAATGATTACATTAATCACATGATAATTATTATTAATATGTGAATCTTCTTCATCTGCACAGAATGATAATGAAGACAGTGTGCATGGTACGTGTCCCCCACACCTCCTTAATAAGCACACAGTAGTGTAAGCTATTCCTTTATTACTAATGTCTTCAAATAAATTTTTAATGGGTAAGCAGCAGAAACAAACAGCTCCACTAAACCAATACATTTGGAGGATATCAGTAGGAGAATGGCTGTTGAAGATGATGAAGATAAGAGCATAGTTATATTTATGAGGCAGCCTGAGAAAAGTGGCACTCAATCCACAAGTTTAATATCAGGATTACACACCCCACAACATGTTCGTAACTGCAGGAAGTGACAGTGGATCAGAAAGTCAAGCATGTGCTGAAATTGCATTCAGACTTGTACAGGAAGAAAACCCGTGCACCTCTTCACCAGTATCTCCAAACCCAGAAGAACACTTTCAGGATGATGGTAGAATTTTGGAGGTAAGACTGCCCACTTTGACACTTTACAAAGGGAAGTAAAGCATAGGAACTTGTTACAACTACCCAAGGAAACATGTAAAACATTTGCTACCCAGCAGGGCAGCAAATGCTTTGTGATATTGTAAGGGCTCAGAGCATTGCCACAGAGAGTCTGCTGGAAATGGTCAGTGTCCTCCAGGGTATGCATGAGGATTTCCAGCACTAACTGAAAATGGATAATGCCATGATCACAAAGATACACAGTATGGTGGCACACTTAGCATCAATGGCTTCCTCCATTCATATACTAGTTAGGACATACCAGACTCAAGCAGGAGTCATTGCTGGAAGGGGAAGAGGAAGGGATACTCTCCAGACAAGTGGGGGCAGATCACATGACATTATAAGTGCTTCTCAAGGAAGTACTGTAATTAGTCAGGGAGAAAACAAGCACAAGAGATTTCATGCAGGCCACATCAGCATTCATCTGCACCTATCAGAGCCTCTCCTTCAATGTCCTGATCACATTCCCACAGCACTATTAGATTAGTGTCTGCTGGATCACCTGCATCAAGCAGATCACAACATCAGCCTCACTCACCATTCAGCTCTCATCAGAGCCCTCTTCAAAATCACTTCCTTTGTCTCCTAGCCTATCTTTAGGAAGTATGTATGACACATTTGACCTTGATCTACTGTGATTCATTTGTAAAATTTCTGTTAGTTACAATTTCATCTTTACATACATGGGTCAATTTTTATCTCCAAAGAGAACAAGTTATTCAGAAAAAAAAAAAAGAGAAAAAATTTGTTTCGTGCTTAGGTCACTTTGCAACTTTCTACATTTCATTCCTGTAGTTGTACTGCTTAAAACTTCAGGTAACTGTGGAAAGAAATCTGTATGACATAAGACTGCAGACATTAACACCACTGCTTTATGCATTACCATTCTTACAGCTGACAGTTACTTACACCTTCAAAGCACTAATACACAAGTTTTCATGGAAACACATGAATGAGAAAATTACAGATTAAAATGAGTATCCTGCCATGTAACAAACACTGCTGCCACTTTACCCTCACCACTGCAGAAATTTTGATATTTTTTCTCTGAAGTCACAAATTATTGTGTATGATAAAATGAAACAATCTGATGTGCAGTACCTCAACAGACAATATAGTTTAAACTAAGAAAACAATTCATAATATAAAAAAAATGATACAGTTTCCGTGAAATGCAAAGTATAAACTCATGTTAAAGACTGAATTAACAATTTGTACTAATTCTACCACTTGAAAACATTCAATCAGTATGCGCATATTTAGGTAAAACAACTCTAGAGACTGTATTATGCAAAACAGTTAATTGTGATTATTCCTTATATGATGCCTTGCAGCATCACTGAACATGAGTCACTGAACACTCAGGTATGACTTATGCAAAGAATAATATGAGTAACTGTTCTGAAAACAAAGTATATTAAGATGAGAGAGAATCTCAGATGAACAGTGACAGCAGACCATACATCACACCTCATAGCCCACAAATATCACTGCATAGATCAAATATATTCTGTGTTTTTTACAAGAAAGGAAACATTAACCATAACGTCATGGTCCATAGTTTTGGACTAGATGCTGCCTCTCTACCCACACAGCTGTATGCTGTGCATGAGCCTACTGCATGGGCTCCCTTACTACTGCTGCTGGCTGGTCATTATTTCTCATATTTGGAGATGAGCTGGTAGGTGCAGTGACAGCATGGGTCACTTCACCACCAGAATGGTACAGGATCATGTTGTGCAAAATGCAACATTGAGTAAACATTCTGCATGCAGCATCTGGGTCATACTGAAAGGCAACTCCAGACTCTTCCAGCCACCTAAAATGGCACTTCAGGAGGCGAAAGATACTCTAGATGACAATACATGTCTGGGACTGAAATGTGTTATAGGTCTCTTCTGCTGCTAACCTTGGATTTCTTGCTGGTGTCATGAGCCATGGTGCAACCATTATTTGGCATCACTTGAAATCAAAAAAAAAAAAAGAAGAAGAAGAAAGAGAGGGGGGGGAGAAAGGGTGGGGGGGACAAAACAAAAGAAAAGTGGTTTAGTATTCAGCAATACATTTTACCATGAATAATTACTTAAAAACAGTAGAAAAAAGAAAAGGAAAAAATGTCACTTTCCAACAAGATGACCACTGGTCATCCTACCAGCAGGAAGAGGTGGTACAGTGAGCTCATGTGACAGATATGAGAATCATGTGCACTGCCAGGATGCTGGTCAGAGACACTGGTAATGCACCCCATGCATCTCACACTACCTGTCAATTGATGAAATGATAGCCCTTCCTATTGCATTAATGCTCTCTCTGTGGACCAGAATATGCTCCAGTTGCAATGTGAGTGCAGTCTATTGCACTGAATACCTCAGAAAAATATGCAATCCCATAAAAGGGACTCTTTTCAGTATGGAGAACATCGATGTCTGTGCTGTGACAGAAACCTGGTTCAAGGCTCCTGAGAGCACCCCGGCGCTATCAGGTTTTACCTCATATCATGCGTTCCGGCCCCAAAATCTGGACAATACCAAGAAAGGAGGGGGGGTATCCATATTCATCAAGGACACCCACACCTCAAGACTGGTGGCAACGCACGATGCATCGGAGACCATCCAGGTGCAATTAACCATAGGCAAGACTGCTCTGCAAATTGTAGCATGTTACAGGCCACCCTCACAAACTCAGGAACCTCACATGGCCTTCCTGAAAACACTAGAGGGATAAATGTATCACCAAACACCATCATACTAGGTGACTTCAATTACCCTAATATAGACTGGGAACACTACTCAAGCCCAAACACCCTAGCCCAAAAGTTCCTGGAATTCATAAACTCAAATGCCATGGAACAACTAGTCACCATCGCACAAGAGGAGATAACATACTTGATCTCATCATCACGAACATGGGAGCACAATGTTCAACACCGGAGGTGTACCCCTCACTGGTGAGATCAGACCACAAACTAATCTCGCTGGAGGTCCTCATCCCACCCCACCTGAAATAAAAAGACCAGAGTAAAGAACTTGCCAAAAGCCGACGTGACACTTCTAAAGAGTAGTGTGGTCTCCTTTAAGTGCCCGGAGCCGGCGGAAAACAGTACTCAAGCCGCTGAATCACTTACAAATGCCTTCTACCAGCACCTGCAGGACGGCATGGATAAGGCAATCCCAAGCAAAACAAAGACTCTTTGTACCAAAGGCAAGCATCCAGTCTGGTGGACCCCAGCCATAAACAAACTCTACAACAAAAGGAGGAAGCTACTACAAGATAGAGCAAAATCCTTAAAAGGTAAGACACCCTTGATCACTATAAGTAAAAAACTAAGAGCTCTCATAAAATCATCCAAAGCAAATTTCGAGAGAAAAATAGCTAAAGACTCAAAAGACAATCATAAGGCCTTCTTTAGCTATGTTAGAAACCTGGGAGGAAACTCCCAGATATGCTCAGAGCTAGTTCAAAATGATGTGAAGATTACTGATCCTACAGACATTGCCAACATACTGGCTGACAGGTTCAGTGCAAACTTCTCCCCTCCCCAAAAGGAGAGATATCTATACCAAACGATTGCAGCCCCCAAACATCTCCAGCGCCCAAGTGAGAACTGCTCTCTCCAAAGCAAAAACACAGCATCCATGGGACCTGATGGTGTCCCCGGCTGTGTGCTCCATGAACTCAATGAGGAATTAAACCCACAGCTAGGACAGCTGTTTAATCAAAGTCTTACCTCTGGATACGCACCCAGGAGTGGCGCACTGCAACTGTGGTACCACTTCACAAAGGCGGTGCCTCCACCGACCCTGGAAATTACCGCCCATTAGCTTGACAAGCCTTATCTGCAAAGCCATGGAGAGGATCATAATGGACCTCATAAATAAAGACATAGGGAATTTGCAGACTTTGGATCCAACCCAGTTTGGCTTTGTCAAAGGCAGATCATGCCTTTTAAACTTGGTTGACTTTTTCAAACAGTCACCAAAGCCATTGATGAGGGAAAGGCAGTCCATACAGCCTACCTCGATCTGGCTAAGGCCTTCGATACAATACCCCATTCGGGTATCATTGAAAACTCATCAGCTTAAATGTCAACCCATACATCACAAGATGGGTTGCAAACTGGCTGAGTGACAGAACCCACAGGGTCAGAGCTGCTGGCGCCATGTCAGACTCAAAGCCTGTCACAAGTGGTGTCCCACAGGGCTCAGTCCTGGGCCCACTCTTGTTTGGCATCTACTTTTCCGAAGTACAAGCAAACACAGGAGGGTTATGGCTGACAAAGTTTGCAGATGACTGCAAACTGGGTGCCATAGTAGAAAACACATCTGACACAGATATCCTTCAGAAGGGTCTCACAGAAACGGATAACTGGTGCCAGAGCCACGGCCTAAAGTTAAATGCCAAAAAATGCATAGTCATACCCTTCGGGAAAAACAAGGTTACCCCTAGCTACCAAATAGGTGGCAATCCACTGAGCACAGAAGAAGTTATCAGGGACCTGGGGACCCAGGTTGATAGTAGTCTGTCATTCGACACCCATGTAGCTAAAGTAGTTAGGAAGACCTTCTACATTGCCCACCTTATCATGAAGGGATTCTCATCTAGATCAAGGGAGGTCATAGTCTCCCTTTACTCATCACTCATCAGACCAATGATTGAGTACAATGCCCCATTCGGAATGTATCTGACCCGTCACTTGCAGCAGCTGGAGAGGCCACAAAGTTCCTCACCAAAAGGATAAAGGGTCTCAAAATCTGTCCTATGCTGCCCGACTGAAAGAACTCCAGCTCTATTCAGTCTGCTCAGAGGTGACCTTTGCCTAACATACAAGGCCATGTCAAACCCAGATTTGATGAATATGCTTCACCTCAAAAAATCTAGATCCATCAGAGCCACAAGGGCGGGAGACTTAAACCTTGACACGGCTATTAATAGGACGTGCTGGAGGGGTAGATTCATCACCCAAAGACTCCCTATGCTGTGGAACAAAATCCCGGTACATGTGAGGCAGAGCACCTCGCTGGCCTTGTTCAAGAGAAATCTTGACCAATGGATGGGAGATCGCAGATATACCCCAGGGATTACCTCAGTGTCACTGCTCGACAGAGGCACAGAAAAATAATGGGTATAGTTCCCCATACTAAAGGGGTGGCCTAAGCCACAAAACGATGGGCTAGGCTTGTAAATGCCCTCGGGCAGATAGCCTAGTATGAACCTATGAACCTATGAACCTAAAATCCTGGCTCTGTCCTAAGGTGACACCAGGAAATAGATGTACTGATCCACATGTGCCAAGAGTACTTCCAAGAACTGCTGCAGTATCCTCAAGGCAGAAGCCTGTGAGATCCCAAATTTATTCCCTGTCTGTGTTTGTAATGTTCCAGTGGCAAGTATATTGAGGGCTGTACAAGTCTTAGTATCCACAGGGATAGGACGTCCACACATTCCTCCAGTACCCCAATGGTGTCATACATACTCATTACTCACCATACTGAACCTATCAAGCATCTTCTGATTATCAGAATTAAAGTGAGTCATCCTCTGCCTATATCATCATCTTCTTGGCCTGTGAATACTACAGGGTGCGAGCAGTTTTGTTGCAGTCAAGACAAGCAACTCACACCTGTAAAGAGCAAGGATAACAGCAAGTGACTGCATTTCCATGGACTGCAAGTTAGAAAGGATTGGATAGACTCCCCTTTATATAAAACGTATCTACAGACAGCACAGAAAAGCTGGAAAATTCTACTATGAATCACAAGTAGGTTAGAGAATGCTTCAATAGCATACACTGAGTTACATCATTTCTCATTTATATCTCATTATGATTTTATTTGCTTATGCTCATTCATATGAATTGCAGCTTAGCTGCATTCGTTTCTGGACAGTGCAGATACAGACTTAACACATTTGCATATTATGAATATCATCTTTAATTCCCTGGAAGACTGCATAAATGTCACCAGAGATATTAGAAGCTAAATTAGACATTGAGGGAATTCTGTGTTCTCTAATGAATTTGTTGAAATTGTTAAATTGATACATGAGTTTTTTTAATAAAGTGTGGATTAGTAGGTTAGTCTTAATAAGCTTTACTTATATTATATTATATTATATTATATTATACATTTTAATTTGTCTCTAGCTTTTTAGCTAATGTAGCACACTCTCAGTTTACAGTATAGTGTTAAGGGGAAGGGAGACTTGGTTAAAGGAATGAGGGAAATGCTTTTATTGCTCTTAACAGAATTACCCTCTGTAACCACACCCTTGCTCCAAATAACCCGATTATATATAAATAATGAATTTCTTTGTTTTTCATTATACTCAACTAGGATCACTTGTTTGTGTGCTTCAATAAAGGATACTCCATTCTTAACTGAACTGTGGGCTACCTACTATTTTATTTTATTATTTTGTAGTACGTATTTTAAAGTTTGATTTTTATTAGTGAACTAGGTGCATAATATATTTCAAGGAGTGAACTTCACACCCTCCGCACTGCAAAGTTTCTAATTTGTTTTCTTTGCAGACATCATAATTCTTCTATAATGTTTTACTCATGCTTTTCCAATTTATTGCTTAATATCAGACTAAAGGGTGATGATCTCTTTTCTGGTATGAAGAGCACGCTTAATAAATAAAAGATGAAAGATATGTGAAGTACATTCAGGTCATAAAACATGCATGTACACACTTTTGAGTCTCCAAATGAAAAACAGCTCAAGAACTGTGTGTCTGTGTTTCCAGTGTTGTATGTTTGAATATGCAGTTGACATCAGACCTCTCCAACTATCCCTGTTTTGGAGGAATGTTTTTAATTTCAGGCCTGCATTTGTATGTCCCTATTTTAGGATATATATCCATAACGTTAAACTTGATTCACCCCTTCACACAATTTTCTGAATTCTTCTCATCATGTGATTTTTGAAGCTGCCTAGTACACAGAAAAACATACTATACAACCAACATACTAGTGTCAACAATAATTTAAAAAAAAAGAGGACACACATCTTACAACTCCCTTTTCCTGAAGCAAAAATAAATGACCTTATATATTAGAATTTTGTGATACAGCTAATTAAAAATCTACTGATTTTACACTATCTCATTGACAATATGTTATACTTTTTTTCCATGTTTTAGTCACATTCTGTTTTTAAACATGTTTCTGAGAAGTATCTCTCTCCTAAAGGAAGCAGTAATACTTACATGATATTTGGTATTCAAATTTTATGAAAATTAGATGTCCAGATTTGCTCCACTTAAAGAAATCCCAATCCCTCAGAGCCACACGCTCCAGGGATCTAAACCTTGTCATCACAATGAACAAAACAGCTGGAGGGATAGGTTCCTGACTCAGAGACTCCCCATACTCTTGAATAGACTACCCATACATGTCAAGAAGAGTGCCTCATTGACCCTCTTCAAAAGGAACCTTGATGATTGGATGGGAGATAGGAAATTCACCCAGGGGATTATGTCAGTCGCCCTGCTAGACAGGGGCCCAGAGAAGTAAATATTGTGGGAAGAAATATCCAGGAAATTGGGAATTGTTATGGCTAGGCTTGCATAGGCCCTAGGGCCGATAGCCTAGTACCAACCTATGAACCTATGAACGTATTTGGAGCTGTATGTACCTACATTTCAAGGGCTTTTGTTCCAATTGTAAATGTATGTAGGTTGAGGGATATGAATGACAGGTGTTTCATGTATGAAATTCACTAAGAAATTAAGTTTGAGTAAGAACATACCTGCCACTTGCAACTGTGAAAAGTTGAAGTACTTTGTGTAACTAATACAGGTAAAATATAAGTTTCAGTTAGACTGCATTAATAGTACAGGTTTTACCTAGATGGAAGGAGCCATCTCTGTTAATGCCCTTCTTGTCAGTGCAATGGGGCAATGTCCCTTTCCCAAAAAGCACAGTGATATCAAAACCAGTTACAATATTAGAGGCATGTAGATGTGACAAGTAGGACTGTACTATCCAAACAAATATTTCATTCATTGTTATAATTGTTCATCTTTTGAGGAATTTGCCTGCAAAGGATCTTCTTTTTTCAAAACCTTTATTTTTTTTAATAGCCAAAAAAGTGAAAATACAAATGAATAAGTCACAACAAAAAACAAAAAATAATAAACTGTATACAATCATTCATAACAAAATTCAGCATGAATTATGCAAAACCATTCATACTTATTTAATAAATCTCGTAATTTTTGCCAAGCTAAATACTTATGTGTTACATCTGATGTTCTATTAAGAATAGTTTGCATTTCTTTATTACACATATTCTTAGGTAAACATATAAAATAGCTAAATGAAATAATCTTTTCACTTTTCCAATTCATAGTAATCACTTTACTAGCAATGACCAGTAGTGACCAAAGGAGAGGCACTTGCAGTTTTGGAATTACATCTGGAATCAGAACATTAAATAATATTAAGGAATCTGTAACATTACAATTGTTTGTCTGTAGAGCCTTAACAAAACTTCTAAAATCATTCCAAAATTGCAATATCACTCTACATTTGATAATCATGTGTATCCAGTTAGCATCTAAGGTTTCACCACATCTCCAACATTTTACTTCTTCTTTTTTATAAATCAGTGCAATTTTGTGAGGTGTTAAAAAACTTCTATGTAGATATTTACATGTAAACAATTTCCAATAAAGTGAAGATGTGGTGTTAATAACAATTTCCAATAAAGTAAAGATGTGGTGTTAATAACAGATTTCAAATATAATTTTTATTGCCTGTTGAAAATGTTTCATTATTAACTTTTGTGGAATAGTCCCAAAAGGACAAATCAAATGGCAGATATTCAGCTCATAAGATCCTATTTATGGTTAACATATAAGACTTATGCTTTGTCTCATCAGAATTGATACACAGAATGCACTACCTTTGGCAAAGAATTTCTATCTATATTAAGTATCATTTTTGTTTTATTTATGAATTCTTTTAAAACTTTTATAGTTAACCATTTGTCTTACTTAACACTATATCTAGCTAAAAGATAATTGACTGTGTGTATTTTATTACCATCTAAACATTGGTACCAGAATTTTAAGTTGTTGTCTTTAAGAGTTAGCATTTACTCAAATTAAATGATTCCAAACAATCTACTCTATAAGCTATAGGGAATATTAGAAACAGCAACTGTTTAACCAAACTACTCTCCATAACCCTTTTAAATATAGTGAACATATGATCAAGACCAGGTGTAAAATAATGAAATTTCCTATCATTTAAACAATAATCCCTTAGAACCTAATATGTTTTATTGATACTGAAAGAAAAACTTACTTGTGTATCATATCCACTATTTGATCTTACACTAATTTCATGTATATTTTTCCCATTTGAAATATATGAGTTATTTAGCCAGTGACTCACTATGTTGATAATAGTAGAGTATACATATAATTCAATATTAGGAAGGCAAATTCTGTTGTCATCCCAACTTCTTATATGCCAATCATATGCTTTCCTAGGTTTTAAGGATACCAAAGGAACTTAACTAAAATTGAATTTAAGTGTTTAAAAAAATTCAGGAGGAACTAAGATCAAGGATTGTGTATAGTATAGGATATTTGGTAAAATAATATTTTTTATCAATGGAAGCCTATCTTCCATAGTGAAAAACAGTTTATTCTAATTATCAGTTAACTTTGTTATTATATTTATTAAAGACATAATTTGAGTTTACATTATCTTTCCACCTAGGTTTTATAATAATGCCTAAATATCAGAGTTGCTTATTTTCCCAACTAAAGTTATTATAATCTTGTAAATAAGTATTTATTTTTTATTTATTAATAATGTTTCCATTTCCCTTGATTAAAACTTAGGCCAGAGATATTTTCAAAGAGTTTAATTGATTCAATAATATAACAAAGTGAAGATTGTATGTCTCCACTTGTTAATAGTATGTTATTCACATATAACTGGATATCATTTTTTATTTGTGTCATTTCTTATAAAAGTAGCAAATGGTTCAATTGACAATGCAAATAACAAGGGTGACAATGGGCAGCCTTGCTTTGTTCCTTTTAATATTTGAAATAATGATGATAAACATGAACCAGTTTTAACATAAGAAAAATAATTGTTATATAACTTCATTATTAACTCAATAAAGTCCAGGGAGAAGTTATATCCTTTAATTAAGTATCTTGTATAGGTATGTCCAACTGGTGGAGTCAAACGCTTTATCTATGTCCAAGCTATTTATTTGAACAATTAAATGTGTTAACATTATCAATATATAGTGAGATGAGGTATTTCACCAGAAACAACTCAACTATTAATGTGCTAAGCATAAAACTTAACAAAATTCACCATCAGTATTATAAAATGCCACAAAAGTCATCACATGAAAAGAAAACTGCTTTCTTGTAAATGGTAACAGCTATACTTTCTAGAAGCAAATGCAAAGAAAAAAAGAGACCTCATGAGGTTGAATTAATATACTACTTGATCACAGTAGGTCAGTTTAGTAAAGATATAGCCCAACACTAAATCCCCTTGTTGCATCTTCCAAAATTATTAGACCCAGTTGTATCTATGTTAATTGTGTAACAATCCATAGTGCGGATATATCAAAGTGAAGATATATAACAGTTTGGTTAACCCTACTTTCACTTATATGAATACTTAAATCTATTGTAAACTAATCAGAACTGAAAATGTACTTCATAAAATGTGTGTTTTAAACTTCAATAGTATAATCATACATTTCAACTTTTAATGTATGAGTTGGTGGTAAATACATATTTCTCATCCTACTACACTTTGTGGTCTTTCCTTTATACAATCATTCTTTTGAGCAAATATTATACATTTTGAACATAACTTTGTAACTGTGCACTACAAATTACCTGGCATCTTACAATGCCAGGCAAATTCATTAACAACATGCTTTGATGTTTATACATTAAGGAAGTCATTTTTCTTACAAGAATATTACAATTAAGAAATTTAATAAATGTGCAGATATATTTTACTTTCTACATAAAAGGCAATAGCACTCTTCCTTAAACAAGGTGTTTTATCTATAGATTTCACTAGCGCTCCCTGACATTTTAGACTAAAGCCTCATTTCCCTGTTTTTATAAGTTAGAGATCTTACTTAACTCATTCACACCATTGGAGCTCAGGAACTTTGCACTGTAACTTCCAATGGGCAGAGCCTAGGCCTTTTAACAGAATCAAATTATGTCCTCACATTTCAAACAAATGTTCATATCTCTGGAACCACAGGAGTTATGAACAAAGTATCAATTGCAAACTCTTCAGCACAAACTATTTTTAAAGTGGTAATATTCTTTAGGTTCTAGGTTGTAAAGAAATGTTTTCAGTCACAGTAAACACAGTAACAATTACATTTGTAATATTTTGTAAACAACTTACAGTATCTCTGCAACCACTCTACATACATACTGTCTGCAGCATTTTATTCATCTAGCTGGGAGCTTTCATATGAGGCTAAGGAGTTCTGTCTGTGTTACTTGGTTGTTGAGATATTTAGAAGAATGTGAAAATTGTATCTATATAAATTAATATAATAAAAAACAATATCTATTTATCTGTACTAGACAGAGGTCAACTATTAATGCATTGAGTTTTCCACTGTGTAAGCTTTAAGATGAAATCTTTTAAAACCTTGTACATTGCATGGTTTTGCAATTATTAATGACCCAGCAATATTTGTTGCTTAGAGGCATCAGTAGAAGTTAACTGCAGATGCACCTGGAGGCATCACTCAGATGTAATGAGTTTTAAATATGAAGTTTACTATCTCACCTCAGAATTGCAAAGTAAGCTACAAAAACAGTATGAAGTTTGTGCCTTTCATGAAGATTTGCTTTCTGTCACCATTTTTGTTCCCACAATTTCAATTAGTTTTAAAGAAGCTGCATCATACAGCTACTATGAATTATAATATAACTATTTTTTTTCCCACATAGTTGACAACATGGTCCAAAGGTAGAATCATCCTTGACTAAAATCACCAAGACCCAATAGTATTATGTAATTAATACTGATGTAAGCTGTGGTGGTTCAGTGCTAGCGTTGTCGCCTCACAGCAAGAGGTTCTCCCATTCAATTCTCAGCTGGAGCGCTTTCTGTGTGGAATCTGCATGTCCTCCCTGTGGTCGCGTGGAGTTCGAAAGACATGCATAAATGTGCGTGCCTTCGTTGAAGGTTGGGCATCGAGCTGGCACCTCGGCACTGTAAAAATCTACTGCCAATCATTAGCGGACTGGAGTTCCGCTGTGGCAACCCCTAACTAGGAAAAGCCGATAGAAGAACAACAACCTGCTTGATACTATATGGTCATGCACAAACTCACAGCAGTCTACTGCAGTACACAGGAATACACAGAAATATTCCTTAAATCACCATAAAAAAACACTGTGCTTGTGCTATATAAAATGCAAGCCAATATCACAAACATTCACTGTCAGGCTCACTTAGGAATGTAAACAGATCACATAGAATAATAGCACAATTATTAGCTGAACAGTTTGATAATGCATATGAGTGTAAAATGCTTATATTATTATGAATCTAGCTGTATTCAACTCAAATATGCCATTGCTTTCCTCAAATCAATATATCATCTTCTAAAAAAAATAAATGAGAACATATCAAACACAGCACAGTAGGAAATTGTTGTTTCCAATTTGAAGTTATATAAATGAAAGCACTTATTTTATAGCACCGAGTCCATTCTTGTGTTTGGAATACATTTTTTTTTTATTTTACCTCTTCAAGCTACTGCAAAGTATCTCATTGGTTAGGTTAATTTAGTTCTTTATAAATTATATAAGGACGTTTTGGTATGAACCACAAAGTGAGAATGCACAAATCTTTTATTGTTATTGTTGCAGCATTCTAAGCATCCTATGTGAGTTCAAAGGTCAAGTCCAGTTTCCTGCATCCTCTGCTCAAAATGAGACATCTCTGTGAAGCCTGTCAGGAGTAAGAAAAGCTCACAATCTGAGCTTTTTACATTCTGAAGCAACCTTTACTGAACAGTCAAGCGGGAAGATGTTCAAACTGATGACTTAAACTGCAAATGGCTTGAGATCATTTCTGTTTATCTGTCGTTACTCTGTAAATTAGGCAACTGACACTTCAAACACAACCAACCTAGCCAATCGCCTTCAGTTCAACAATATAAAGCTAAGCATCTCCTCTTTAAATAATGAAATATAGTTTAACTACCAAAGTTAGTCTAGTTTAAAGAAAATCAAAAAATCAATAGAAACGACACCAGCAAAAGAAAAAAATATACATTCATATATATATATATATATATATATATATATATATATATATATATATACATTCATTCTCCTAACAAAGACCTACATGCACCATGCCGCCACACCACCTCACCACATACATATGAACACAGGTGACAGACAAAATTATGTTACTGCTTTACTACAGTTTCTTTGCAAAGCATGTCAACAGCAAACCCCATTCATTTGAGCTACTTACATCCAAATTCCACCATCTAACATTAGAATTATAATAACACAATCACCAAACAGAAGTAAATACATAGAAAGGAGAAAAAGAGAAACAAAAAAGAAAAAAGAGAAAGAGACAGAAAGAAACACATAAAGAAAAGAAAATAAGCATAATTACCTTATTTATGTCTCCCATAAAACATGCTGAAGAACATAGTATTTAAATATTGTATTTAACATAAACTTAATTGTATTATTCATTTTTCCCTAAGATTTTTATTTGCTTCCTCTAATAGTCCAACCATTCTTTGTTGCAAGTCACTTCAAACTTGGTGCTGACCAGTCCATGTCTTCAAAATCAGTTAATAAGTTCTTCTTTTGTACAAAGTCCAAGGCATCATGGAGGGAGTTAAAAATGTGTCCCCTTCAGGAAGAAAGATTTTAATTCTAGCTGGGTATAAAACTTGTACTTTAATGTTAGATTTGTAAGATATTTTATTAAGAGGACACTTTCCTTTCTTCTGGAGATCACTATAGAAGTGTAATCATTGTCAAAACAGATGGTTTTCCTGTTTATTTTAATAGGAGGATTTGACCAAGTAGTTCTTAACACCAAATCCTTGTCTTGAGTAGAAAAAAAATCTGACTGTTATAGATCTGGGAGTGGATGAATTATTTACTAATGAGATTTTTGACAAAGATCTATGTGTTCTTTCAATTGCAAATGAAAGAGAAATTGGCAGGTTTAAAGCCTTTGGTAACCGGTTATTCAAAACTGTATCATGTTATTATTTTCCTCTGTTTTGGGCACTCCAAAAATTCTTAAATTATTCCTCCTTGATCTACTTTCCAAATAATCTATTTTCTCCAAAAGTAAAGTGTTATGCTTCAGTAAATATTTTGTATGATTTTCATTCTCAGGCAACCTGCCATCTATATCATTTACAGATTTTTCTAGAGAGGATATTTGATCAGAATGTTTCTTAATTACCTCATTAAGCAAGTCCAGTTGTTTTTACTGGCCTGTTTTATGTTGTCAATTTTATTTTCCAGCTTATCCATTTTGATCGAAAGTTCCTGGATATTTGTAATGATAGATTGCAACTCATTTTTCATCACACTCTTCTGATGTGATTTTTTTTGAGTTACTCATGACTGTATCAGCTTGTTGAAGAACTTCTGACAAGATTAAAAAAAATACTCCAATACTTGCTTTCTATTAGATATCCACAAAAATTATGATAATTAGTAACTATAAAAAAGAATATATCTATTATTTGATAAAAAATATATATATAATTTCCTGTCAGAATAATAGAAAAAAGGCAGAGCAGGAATTTAGAGTTGTTAGCTGTTTGGCATCTTAGCCACACCCCCAAAGGATCTTTTTTTTTGGGGGGGTTAGTGATTTTCATTTCAGTTGCATCAAACTAAAACAATGAGTAAAAGGGTCACACAGAAAAAACAATCAGTAAAAACTAAAAGAAAATTCTAGTCAAGCTAGAATTTCCACTGTGTGATCCCTCAAACCTCTTGTATTAGAGGCATATGGGATATATGCAAATGAAGCTTAAGAACATCAGGTGTTTCAGCTATACAGCAATTCTGAATGCTTATAACTTTTTTCTATTTAAGTCAATTTACTGGACAAATTTAGGACAATAAAGCCATTCCCCACTAGCGTAGATACACAGTTTCAGCCTTGTTATGGCCTTATCAACACAACACACACAGACTACTTGACTAAGCATTAGAAACACAGGGCTGTTATACTCAGCTGATGCCCATTACCATTTGAGTGTCTGCAAAATATTTCAACTAACAAACTAAAACTACGAGTAAAAAGGTCACACAGAAAAAAACAATCAGTAAAAATGTCTAGTCAAGCTAAGAATTTCCACTGTGTGATCCCTCAAACTCTTGTATTAGAGGCATATATATACAAATGACACTTAAGAACATCAGGTGTTTCAGCTATATGGTGATTCTGAATGCCTATGACATTTTCACGTTTTAAGTTGTTTAATGGACAAATTGAGAGCACTTAGCAGTTGTTTCCCTGGCATTTGCCAAGGAAATCTAACCACCTTGTGTGAACAGCGCACATGCCACTCCCTCCACCCTTCCCAAGACAGGCACTCCCATCCTCCCCTGCTAGCTCATCAGACACCCAAGTCACTAATCTAACCCAGATCACCCACATCATAGTCAGGGCTTCATTTCTCTGCACTACAGTGCTGACAAACTTCTTCTCAAAGGGTGAAATAAATACATTTTTTTGCTTGTTTTATATATGATAACTGAAAGCTAAAAATGATAAATATAACAAAAAAAGATGTCATTACCCAGTCAAAGGACCTACTGAACTTATTTACAGAAAAATGTTGTGCACACTTTACAGTGGGCAAAGAAATGATACCAGAGTGCTACAGAGATAAGAGGAGACATCCCTTATACAACTTCAGATATTAGTTCTTTAACAAGGGTTGCCACCCCTCTGTTTTTTTCTGGACTACCCAGAAATCATATTGGTTCTCCTGTAGTCCAGAAAACACTGTGCAAATTCTCGTATTCTGTTTCAAAAAAGGAAACAGACTATTGGAGTTTGTAAATCATCTGATTTACTATGCTTTTTTACAGAAAAGCATAGTAAATCAGCCAAAAGCAGGCATTAGGAATGGGAAAAGGACGTTCCCTGTCCGATGATGTCACAGTGATGTCACACAATGGGTGGGTGTGGGCAGGAGAAAGGGTGGGCGTGGGGGTGGATACTGGTGATTTGAGGGATGTGGCCTTACTCCAGTTTTAGCCACAATGAGAGGTGGCAACTCTTACCTATTTTTTTTTCCTCTTTTTTTCTTAATTGCGGTAAAGCACTGAACTAGAGGGTATTTTTAGTTTCTACCTGCAGTTACAAAAACAAGTTAGAAACAAAGCTACTATTTACAAATATTGGGAAAACATCAAACAGCAGGTATACAGATGATATCAGAAAACAGATGAATGTTAGGAACAGAAACACAAATAGTGATTACAATATTAACATCAGTAATTACAAACACTAATTTCATAATATTTACAATATTTATTGTGAGTGATAGTTGCAGAGAGAAGGGGGTAAGAAGAATATAGTGGGGGAACTGCATCGAAGAAGGTAGGAAAGGTGTGTTGGGGGACAGTAGCCCTAAAGGTAAAATCTTGTGTGTGGCACAAATATCAGCTGAGTAGAGTATGCATAGTTTTGCTAATCAAGCATAAGTTGCTTTTGTAGCTAGCTTTAATCTCCATAGTTTTACTCAATTTGTCACTGAGCCTACACGTGCATTAAACACTTGGGCTGAAGCTATATTAGACTGGATCCTAGAATTCCATCCCCACTACTATCCCAATACTGGTACCCTCTGACAACCTGCATGCATATACCCACAGAACCCATTTACACATGCCCACACCTACAAATCTACCAGGAACTTTGCCCACTTTAACCAAGAAACATTCATAACTACCCTTCAAGCTCATAACTGGTCCCTATTAAAATCACTGCCCCTGGATGATGCTGTACAATACTTCAACAACATCTTCCTAAACATACTAAATAGCCTAGCAACTCTTCATACTAAATGTTCAAAACCAAACCTTTCCCTTGGTTGACAAAACATACCAAACAAACCCTCTTATCTAGAGACAAAGCCTGGAAAATTTGGAAAAAATACAGGACCACAGGAGGTCGACTCTCCGGCTGACACAAGCATCCTCCAAAAGGGTCTCACAGAGACAGATAACTGGTGGCAGAGCCATGGCCTAAAGCTAAATGCCAAAAAGTACATAGTCATCCCCTTTGGGAAAAACAAAGTGCCCACAAATTACCACATAGGTGGTAATCCATTAAGTACGGAAGAAGTAATTAGGGACTTGGGGACCCAAGTAGATAGCAATCTCTCCTTTGACAATCACGTTGCCAAAGTGGTTAGAAAGACCTTCTATATAGACCACCTTATCATGAAAGGATTTACATCTAGATCAAGAGAGGTCATTGTGCCCCTCTACTCATCACTTATCAGGCCCATAATTTAATACAATGCCCCATTTGGGATGTACCTTACCTGACACCTGCAGCAATTGGAAAGACCCCAAAGGTACCTGACCAAGAGGATCAAGGGGCTCAAACAGATGCCCTATGCAGCTCGGCTAAAGAAACTCCAGCTCTACTCAGTTGCGTACCGCCTACTCAGAGGCAATCTGTGTCTGATGTATAAAGCCATGTCCAACCCAGAATTAATGGACATGCTTCACCTCAGGAAATCCAAATCCCTTAGAGCTATACGCTCCAGGGAATTGAACCTCAGCACAGAAATAAATAGGACATGCTGGAGGGACAGATTCATATCCCAGAGGCTCCCTTCACTCTGGAACAAAATCCCAATCCATGTTAGGCAGAGCCCCTCACTGACCCTCTTCAAGAGAAATCTTGACGAGTGGATGGGAGATCATAAGTTTACCCCTGGGATCTCTTCTGTGTCCCTGCTTGACAGAGGTACAGTAAACTAACTTTAAAAGGGCTATCTTCTGTGACCTACTATACAGAGGCACAGTCAACTAATCTAAAAGGGTGGTGAAAGCCAAACACACTCTGGCTAGGCTTATAAATGCCCTAGGGCAGATAGCCTAATATCAACCTATGAACCTATGAAAAACTTAGAAATGCCACACAAAAAAAAGATATCATAACTAATAATAAAACCCACTTCTCCTCTAAACTCTCCTCCCAGAATACTAACCCTAAAAAATTCTGGAAATCTATATCTTCCCTTCTGAGTCCAGGTAACATTCAAAATCCATCACTGGCTCCTGATAAAAACCCTCTCCAGATAGCCCAAATATTCAATAAACAATTTATCGACACCATCCCAAAACTAATCAAGGACTCACCCTCTAAAACAAATCCCATCTTCAGCATCACCTCTACAGACCCCCTATTCCCCACAAATAATTCACTAGTCAATCAACCTCTCTCACTCCAACCTGTGCCCACATCTCTAGTTCAAAAATTACTAACCAAATTAAAACCCTGCTCACTCTTTGCTGATAACTTACCGCCAGAATACTTACAGCTAGCAGCCAAGGATATAGCTTACCCAGTCAGCATTTTTATTAACCGCTCTATCAGTGAATCGTATGTCCCTGTACTATGGAAAAAATCCATTATTACCCCACTTCACAAAGGAGGTAATGTCCATGATCTCTCAAACTATCGGCCCATCTCCAGTCTCTCCCCACTATCAAAAATTCTAGAAAAATGTATTCAGACCCAAATACTCAAACACTTCACCAATAATAACCTCCTATCTCCCACTTAACATGGCTTCCAACAGGCCATAGTACAACCTCAGCTTTAGTCTCCTTTACTAATATTGTAAATAAAGCTCTTGATGCTAGTATACCCACTTCTGTACTTCTGACAGACCTATCAAAAGCTTTTGACACAGTATCTCACCCTAAGCTTCTGCAACAGCTAGAGAAACTTGATTGCTCTCAAAGTGTAATAACCTAGTTTTCCTCCTACCTAAACAACAGACAGCAATCAGTTAGATGGCAAAACCAACAATCTGATTACCTAACACACAACACAGGTGTCCCACAAGGATCCATTTTAGGACCACTACTCTTCAATATATTCATCAATGATCTAAATAAAGCCTCCCACCAAAGCATACTAATTTAATATGCAGATGACTCAACTATCATCTCATCCTCCAATAATTTCTCTAACCTCCAGAAAATCACCCAAGATGCCTTTTCCTTTATAGAAACTTGGTTGACTGACTCTACTTAACCCCCAAAAAACTAAATTGTTATTATTCTCATCAAAACCTCCAAATACAGAATTAAAAATTTTTCTCCCATAACAAAACAGAAATCGAAAAGGCACAATCCACAAAACTTCTAGGAAGTACTATCGACAATAAGCTCTCCTTTGAACAAAACATCCTCAACAAAGTAAAGAAAATCCATTTCAAACTGGGCAAATTACACTGACACAAACTTTACCTTGATAAACAAGCTAGGATCAAATTAGCTAACACCCTGCTTATTCCATCTCTCACATACAGAAGCCCCATTTTCACCAACTTCCATGCATCCCTCAGTAATAAGCTACAATGATGCTTCTATAACATAGCAAAATTCACAACTAACTTGTCAAACCACTCACACCACTGCAGCACTCTCTCGAAACTATCCTGGCTAGGATTTCACCACTATCTCCAGTTTACTCAACTAGCTACTGCTCATAAATTACTCTTCCGGCCTGATAGCTGCCCAGCTCTCCATTCCATCTTGCACACATACACCCCTACTAGATCCCTCCACTCTTCAGACAGAACCTTTATACGAAGCCTGTATTCGTACAACATAGCCAAACTATGGAATACCCTTCCTCTTCCATTACCTAACTAGACTCCCTGAAGTTCTTTAAAGTTGCACTAAAAACCTACTTTTTACAAAATCCAAGCTGTACGTGTGAAATACAGTGTAAGTCCCCTTAACCCCATAACTTATTTCAACAAGAATCCTGCCTTTCTAACACTTCTGATTCACAATGTACTCCATTGACTGGAAATACTTTATTATTGTCCACTACTTTCTGCCTATTCTCTATGATATAGCTTACCTGTGATATGATGCCTGTATATTAACTTGTATAACATATGTTCTGCATTTATATTGTTCTGTGATATTATTTTTGTTGTAACTGTAAAGCCTTTCTCCCCAGATCTGTATTATTAACTTTATAATATTTTGCTTTTCCTATTTGTTTAAACTATTGGAGCTTTTCTCCCCAGGCCTCCACTGAAATTTTTTTTTTTGCCCAGTTGGAATTTCCTGGTCAACAAATGCCAA
Source organism: Protopterus annectens (assembly GCF_019279795.1). Taxonomy (NCBI): domain Eukaryota; kingdom Metazoa; phylum Chordata; order Ceratodontiformes; family Protopteridae; genus Protopterus; species Protopterus annectens. The sequence continues at coordinate 780,950,521 of NC_056725.1, read as the reverse complement.
TAAATAAATTGTAGGGTCCTGTAAAACACTATTACAAAAACTATTTACAATGAACAAGTCAGAATAGATGTTTTTAGTTGCACCTGAATTTACTGAAGGTGTCAATGGATTTAATTTTTTTGGCAGCAATTCCTATTCTTTGAGTGCTAGTATTGAGAAAGGGTGGCCGATTTATGGAACTTGAAGGTTTTGGATGGGAGGAGACGTGGGTCTAAGAACTTATACTGAGTTCCATCAGTCTTTGGGAATGACATGATAGTTCTGCTCCATTAGTTTTTGACTGCTCTATCACTGTCATCTCAAGCAGAGATTTTCTTCATAACTATAATTCTACAAGGAGGTAATGTAACCTTCTCCCCAGGAATAGTCTCAATATGGTATTGATCCATCCGTTTGGCTACCAGGTATGCCTTGAGGTCTTCCTGCCCAGTAATTTTTTCAATACTGGGACTGCCTTTGGTGTTGATGTAGCTCTAGCAGTGGAAACTACACTCTCAGTGACAGTGGTTATGGTCCATAAGACCTGGTCAGCTATAGCCATCTTAGCATTTATCTACTCAGTAACACATGACGCACAGTACAGGACTGGCCAATTGCAACAAAAAGGAGAAGTGTGGTTCAAAATGATTAAAACTTGCACAGGCAGTGAATGGAAAAATCAGTATTTTTGGTATAAATACTGGTTCCAAAAATGCCATCTGCCATATACCATTGTGATATATTAATATATTAAAGTCCAATAATTTATAAAATAGGCACACTTTTATTGTTTTACAGTTCTATTGTGAAGTCAAACAAAAAGACAGTAGTGCAGATTATTCACATACAAGCATGTTCCGCAAAGCAGAGGTATAGTTAGGGTGGAGTCAATGAGGCAGCTGCACCAGGCGCAAAGTGTTATGGGGCATGATTGATCCTGACTGGTCTTCAGGTGCTTATTGGCATTCAGAAATGAGCTGAATATCAGTATTGCATTTGTGGTCAGAATTGAAGTGCTCCTTGTGTGGAATAAAGTGTATCAGCTGTTTCCTACAGCTTAAAAGGAATAGGATTTTTTTTCTCCTCAAAACCAAGAGGAGTTTTGTTTGGGGGGGGGGGGCAAAAATAGCTAATAACCAGAGAAAAAAAAAACAGATGCAACACCTACTATCTTTCAAAGTCTCACAGTCACCTAAACAAAGGGATGTAGTCACTTAAACAAGATCCAGTAATTATTTTCTGTGCTTGAATTCATGTCCACAGCATACAGGTTCTTCCAAGATGTTGAATTCTCTTTCTCCCTCTCTGGATTCCTTTGTAAGAAGTTGTCCAGATTTCTTCAGGTATAATCTACAAAAGTTCTTCTTAATCAGTACACCACTCAAAACTGATATTATAGTCCCACAATCTCCCTCAACAAGTGCACTGGTTTACTTTTGAATTGGTAGGGCTATATCTGTCTTCTAATAATTGATTCTGTTAACTGAATAATTCAGACTGTTTAAATAATTTGCACTAGAGTGTGTGTGTGTGTGTGTGTGTGTGTGTGTGTGTGTGTGTGTGTGTGTGTGTGTGTCTGTGTGTGTGTGTGTGTGTGTGTGTGTGTGTGTGTGTGTGTGTGTGTGTGTGTGTGTGTGTGTGTGTGTGTGTATGTGTGTGTGAGAGAGAGACCGTAAAATGGTGTAAACTCTCTTATGTCAACAGTTGTTTAGTTGACTGCAGCTGGTCAGCTAAACAGATGACTGACATATGTGAGAGCTAACAATACTTGCAATTGGGGAATATGACTTCTCCTTGATTTTGTGTGATTTTGGAAGTACTATATATAATTAGGGGTGTTCTACAGTCAGTTGAGACCCAGCTGTTTGAATTCCACTAACTCACATCCTGGGACTCGAATGACTGTAACTCTGTCCAGCTGCCAGACCAGGTGCTCAAACTCAAACACGAGTTTTGCACACATCTGCTGCACCACATGTGTGCAAGCAAGTGCATGCTGTGGTCCAAGTAAGTCTGGAATGGAAATGGGGAGGGAGAAGAGAAGTTTAGATTTAGGAAAGGGAGAGGGATTTTAGGTTAACAGAGCAAATGTAGAGGACTGCAAGGTTGGGATTAGAGAGATGAGAGGTATTTTAGGCTTGGGGAGCCATTAGGAGATTAGGCTTGGGGGGAAGGGAGAATGTAGATTACGAGAGTGATAAGGTGGAGGTGGAAGGTTAGAGAGAGGAGGCATGTTTTAGGTTTATGGAGCAATCAGGAGGTATTAGAAGGTAAGGGCTGGGGAGGGGAGATGGATTTTAGGTTTAGGGAGCAATTGGGAGATTAGGGTTAAGGAGGGGTGGGAAATTTTAGCTTTAGGAATTGACTGAGAGTTTAGATTTAGGGACTGGGTAGTAGTTTTCAGGGTTAAGGTCAGGGTTCTGGGAGGGATAGTTAGCCTTTGGTTACTTCATGGAGACTGAGTTACTGGGAGTTACTGCACTTGCCAGCAAGAGCGAGTTATAGCAGAGAAGTATGTTGCAAGTTAATGGTATATGAGCACTTGTAGTAGGCCCTATAATTAGCAAGGTGTGTGAGGGTGTATCCCCATGGGGTGAGGTCAGGGTGCTTGCGTCCTGCAAATAATGTTTTTGTTAGTTTTTCTGTTAAGACTTTGCATGCATCAAAGCTGTTTCTCTGCACATGTGTAGTAAACTGTCAGCTTCATTGTTTTCAGCCTTTCAATTATTTCCAGTCAGTGTTAAGCGGTGTTAAAATCTTCAGGTAATCCCATATATATATATATATATATATATATATATATATATATATATATATATATATATATACATACCTATATATACATATACACATAAAATATATAGAAGATATATTCCTGAAAAACATTTTTGGATATACTGACTATCAAATCATTAGAAACATTAAATACCACTTATGAATTTGAACCAAGTAGATACCAACTGCCTTTCTTTTGTTTCCAAGTTCTACCCTAGCCATAGGGTATGTTTATTACCCTCCTCTTGTATTGTCTTTATTCTTCTGAAATTTACTGCAGAAACATACATGATTAGCCAGTGGGAAAAAGAATATCCTGTTTTTAGAAGACTTTCATTTTCTTGGGTCCTTGAGAGAATACATGATAATCTTCCTCTCTGACTTGAGCTTTATCCAGCTGGGACAAGAACCAAACACACCCAATATATCATCTAATTATCACATCCTGCTTGATCATCTTGCCTCAAGTCAACTGCCTCCTATGCAATATCTTGCCATCCATCCATCAAACATCATTGATCACTGTCTTATTCGATTTATATATTCTTTAAAAAGTATATTCTGCCTCTGATTTATATAAACATCATAACAACACCCCTTTCACTTCAAAGCAAGTTTTCCAAGCCATTAATTGTATCACCTTAAATGCTTTAACTAAGCCATTACCGTCCTAATCAAATACTATCCTCAAAACTATAGTCTTTGTAAAACTTCATACCTCCCATAGATGACCCATGACCTCCACTACCTACTTAGGGAAAGGTGCCATGCTTGTAATGATTGGAAACACTCATAGCCAACTACTATGAATTCCATGTACATCACGCTATGAAGTCTAGACAAAAAGAATATCAAGAGGTATTAAGTCTGTAATAGGCTAATCTCCACCTTCTCTAAACCAAACATATTTTGAAACAGTTCCCTGGAGACCCCCAAGTCAGCAAACTCTTTCTCCATCTCCCTAGAATTCAGCAACATTCCCCACTGCCTATTCACCCATTACCACCCCACACTTTCCCCTTCTTGGGCCATACATCTAGCCATTCTACCTCAAAAATGAGGTATTATTCAAAGCAACAGTTACACTACTTCAGTTTTTTACCAGTCATGGGCCACTTGTCTCTGACAGACTGTAGCTCCAGTTTATAAAAACCTATGAAGAATCAGTAGCTACTCACACTGGCCACTTTATTAACCTGTCTCTGGAGCAACAAATGTTCACAGTTATGTGGAAAATAATCACTCCTCTCCCTAAATTCCACAAATCTTATGTGGAAAATAATTATCACTCCTTTCCCTAAATTCCACAAATCTACCAATCTGTCTAATTTCAGTTCAGTATCTCTCCTACTGCACTGAGGAAAACTTCAAGGAAAAAAACGTACAATCAGCTCACTGAGCTTGTTTACGTACAACACAGACTCACAACATCAACATTGTTTCATAAAAAAGAAGTATGCAAACTATTTGACATGTACTAACAGACAGAATACTCCAACAAAGGCAACCTCATTGAATCCTTGTTTATTGATTTCACTAAAGTAGTTCACTCTACCACCCATACTCTCTTTAATACCACTTCACTATAGGAGGTTTAAGGGGCTACACAATGAGGACTTTTGCTTAGCTGAGTCTTTCTTGCAGTTTTTACTTCATGGTTTGTCTGTGTAATCTTTTTACCCTTTGCGTGGATGTTGCTTGACATATGTTGCAAGTATGTCAATGTTTATGGGCATCAGATAATGCTTTAAGCCCCACCATGTTTCTTAAAGTATAGCCAGACAATCCACTTTTGCTGCAATGATGAGGATGCAAAAAGTCTGAAACAGGGCATGTTAGTGGGATTTGGTTTTATTAGCTTGAATGCACCCATAAAGACTTAAAAAGTAAAAAGTCATGGGCATTCAGAAGCCATATAGCTAAACTACTGGAAAGTCCTTAACGGGTCATTTGCTTGTACACCACTGGCCTCCACTACAGGATTTTTAAGATATTACACAGTGAGGACTTTAGATTGCAGTTATTAAGATAAGTCTATAACTTCACCATTCCTGTATTGGTAATGTTCCAGCCTAACTTTCTCTATTCTTGGATTTATGGGTGTTCTACAGCTAGAGCTCCAGCTGCTCGAATGGGAGGGAGGAAGAGAATTTTAGGTTTTGGGAGTGATACAGAGTTTAAGGAGGGGGGGGATGGAGTTTTAAGGATTTATGAAAAAATATGACTTTATGGTTAGGGATGTTGATAGGGATTTTAGGTTTAAGGAGTGATCGTGAACGGGATGGGGAAGGGAATTTTTGGTTTAGGTTTAGGGACTGATCCAGAATGGGGGAAGAGACTTTAGGTTGAGGGATTGAGACTTTAGGGAGAGGAAGAGGATTTTAGGTTAAGTGAAGGATAGAGGACATTAGAGATGTGCACTAGGCGAGAGTTGTTAGGGCTAGGATCAGGGTTCTGGTAGGGATAGTGAATGTTATGGGAGATAAGTTAGTGAGAGTTACAAAACTTGCCGAAACAAGTGAGTGTCAGTGAGGACATGTCAAGAGCACATGTGTCTCGAACACACGCAATAAACACAGTATAAACAGTTTGCTTTGTTTATGAAAGTTACACTACTTTCCCCAGATTTTCTACTGACTTGCTTGTTACACTCCCTACTGTTCTCTTGTCACTTCTGTTGCTGCACATTATCAACATAAACCATGCTCACAAGCAACTAATTGTCTTTAGATCCTCATCTTTCATTTTATATACTTTAGAAAAGGAATTTTCTTTTTTTTCCATTGCTTTTAAACAGAATATTTCTTCTTATCAAGGTTATTGACAGACCATGTATTTATCTATCACTTGCTTCTCTTGCTAGCTTAGAGTTCAAAGCTCATTTTACTCTGCATTATCTCATTTTTGACTTCATCTTACAAGCAACTTTACTCAGGTCAAACTGTTCTGGTAGCCATTTTAACTGCAGCAAAGTCATTTCACTCACTGCAGAGATCAAGCTTTTTTATTTAATGGCAAATTTGATTTTCTCAACAATTTGCCCCTGGAATCATCATTTCTAAGACCTCATATTTCACTTATGAATTGTGCTACAGTCTTTAATTCAGTAACATAAGCATCAGTAGACAACATTGTTCCCTCAATTCCTATGATCCGTTGATCCTATAAATAGTACCAAATGCAGATATATGGCAGAGTTTCCCTTAGGTTATTGTGACTCTGAAACTTCTGTTTCACTTCAGTAGTTTTTTCTGCTTCTCAGAACTCAAAGGCACTATACACATTCAAGGCTTTTTACATTTGAGACATGCAGAAGAATCCAGGACACCTTGCCAATACTGCAAACTAGAAATCAAATTAATACATGTCGAAAACACCTTGACACTGAACAAGCAAATCAAAAGATGTCAAAACCAACTACTGTCAAACAAACAAAGACAAGAAATAATAATTTCAACTATGACATTAAAACAGAAAAAAAACATGAAAGTAAGCATTTTTTCTGACAGCAAGCCCCACCCCATCCATGGGGGGAGGGTGCACCCTACATGCTGTGTTGCTTGCATATGTTAACTCCAAGCCTGCACAAATGCATAGAAAGGGAAGCAGTTAAGACGATGTACCATCAACTGTTGCCTGCACTCCGTGCTGACATAATCTCTCACAGAGGTACTAAGTGATTAAAACTCTTGATCACTAGAAATAAGGGACTTCGACGGAGAGGGACTCACTCATTGCATATTTGGAAATTGTTCTGATTATCAAGTGTCTTGTTCCCTTGCAGTAATTTTGCACACTTTGCTTTTTCAGGTTTATCATATATTCTACGTAGAATGAGGAATAAATCAAGTTTCTGTATCCACAACAATTCCCAATTCACAGACAAACTACTTTGCACAAAGAGATCTCACTGAAACCATAGCTGTGCTATTTCTTAAAAACTGAAAAGTGAAACAAGGTATTTGTGATTAACTTTGATTTCATGTAACATTTGATATGTCAGGCTGCTGTTTTTTTTTCTTAATTTTTTGATTACAGACCCATGATCCAATTACAACAATTTATGGCAGGGGTGTGGGTCATATTCACTACACTTTACTTCTATCTGGTCAGATCCCTTAGTTCCCTGGGCTTCAATGTCAAGATCAAACCTCATTATTTAAGGTTAACCTCAACACCATAACCTACCTACCATGCATTATAGTTTCATTAATCCATATACTTCTGTGTTATATGCTTCTCCAGATCGTAAAAAAACATAATGACACAGGACTTCAGGCATTTTTATTACACAATTCATACCTAAGACATCAAAAACAATTGTGACCAACAGTAGTTCATTATTTCTATAGGAATGTGCAGAAGAATGTGATTTATTGAAAAAAAAAAAGTCTAACTGCCACCAAATAGAAGCTGCCTAAGAGGAGGACACCATTGAACTCACTATAGCAGAAATGAGCAGTGATTCTTAGAAAGAGTACTATCTGCAGTTTAGTAATTCCACAGGTTACATGTCAAAATGGAGGCTGGTGGCATTCATAATAACACAGTGAAAGGCAGAAAGCTGTTTTGTCGGGGACCCAAGCTAGGAATTTGTGGATAGGCACATGTAGCTAAGGAAAGAACAGCCACGTTTAGTGACATTGGAAGAGTATGTCTGGCAACTTTAAATACTTGAGGATGGGGCATCTGATGGTTAACCAACATATCCATAGCACTGCATATCATATATGTATGCACATTCTAAAGGCCAGCTAGTAACAATGCCTGAAAATTACAGAGCTCTGCAACCAGGGCATTTGACACCTTGTTAATATCATGGAAGAACTCCCTGACAAATATATCAAATTTTCTGAGCCACATCAGAAGTATCTTTTCAGCATCCTTTGAGAAGAAAATGTGTAAATGAAGTCTGGCAATAAACCAAGTTGTCCCGGAACATCTTCATGAGGGAGTTAGACTGATATTAGCGGGTGTTAAGTGGGTTGGGGAGGTGAAAAGGTTAAGTAGAGGCAGGGAAGATTGGGAGGTAATGAGATAAGGGTAGGGAGGGGCTTAAGAGGTTTAGACAAGTGTAGCTGGGTAAGCAATCACATTTTGGTGTGAACTTGCTACTAAGGCATTGTAAGCCCGTGATGACTGTAGGTATAAGAGGAGATAAGGTAGGCCTCTGTGTATTGGTTGGTGGCAGGTGGTCTGTGGTATGGATTATTTATTTAGTTAGATCATTATTTATTTATTTACTCTCTCTTGGTAGGGTACTGTGAATTCTCAGGTCAGGGGGATTAGAGATCCATAGCTTTGATCCCGGGGACAGGTGGTTACCATGCTTGAGAGGATACGTGGTCGGGGTAGTGATTTCATCGGCAGCTCCTAATGAAAAAAAATGTATAGGAATCATGACCTATAGGTTTGAAATGATTTCAGCATTTGGCGTCAGTCCTACTGTAAACTTGTGGCAGCATCCGTGCAGGGGATTGAGTTCCGGTAACTTTGTGGTTAGGCTCCGTAGTCTGTTAGTTGAGCCAGGTGGATGCTTAGCTAGTCAGTGTCTCTATTTTTAAATATTTCAAACAGGTAGTAAATTATTTTCCTGGTGATTTGTATGAGTCCGTTTACTGCTGTATCTCTCTCTTTTATCAGATACTGAGAGGTTGGCATTGGTATTCGTTGGTGGTGAGGGTGTTGTGTGGAATTTAGCAGGGTCAAAGCGATCAGGACCCTGCAAGTATGGTAGCTGCACGGCTCCAAACAAAATGCCCAAATGAAAAGAATTAGTGGAGCCAGAAAACAGTGACTATAATAGATTTATTTTAGTATAGGAGAACATAGAAAACAAAAATAGAGCAGACCGGTTTTGGCTATCTAATCCACCCTTCTTCAGTGCATTAAATCCACAAAGCAAACAAGCTCCTATTTATAGTATAGCCCCACCAGAGGTTACTTTAGGTAAATTGCACCAATTCATTAAACATATTAGAAGTATTCAATCAATCCTGGAGAAAACAAGGCACCTAATTTAATTATCCATTTTTTCTTCATATTGTTTAATAGCTGATGCCAACCTGATTTATTGTTTCTGTTGCCCTGTATTCTATCAATAACTTTAAATCTAAACATGGCTTTTTGGGTGTTTCTTTGTATATTTGCATAAAACATTTGTTGTTTTTTTTTTTAATCTGATGTCACTTAGATGTTCTGATATCCTGAATTTGACACATCTAGATGTCTGTCCCACATAGAAAGCTGAACAGCTACAAGCAGCCATGTAAATAACAAATTCAGACTGACAATTAGCAAAAAAAGATATATTGAACACTTGTCCAGTGTTTTTACTAGTAAATTCTTTAGTCTTCAGCATACTTTTACAGTGGGTGCAGTGTCTGCAAGGAAAGCAGCCCTTCAAGAACCCACCTTTGAATGTTATTTGTGTTAGGCTATTATCAATTTTATTCCCTTGTTTATAATGATTCATGAATGAACCAATGTTCTTGCCTCTCCTGAAAGAAAAGTGGCATGTATCATCCAAGAGCACACTAAGCTTAATATCAACCAGTAAGATATTCCAATGCCTGCGGACACTGTTGATAAGGGCATCTATGTTCTTGCCATAGGTGGTGACTAATCTGATTTGGGAGTTACTATTTGGGGTTTTATCCCTGTAGGGAAGTAAACTTTCTCTGTTCTAGTTGGCTGTCCAACATTTGCCTTGATAGATGTCCCCTTTTTTGTCGCTCCTGTCATTAAATCTCCTAACCAAATCTGACTCATATGCATGGTGTCAGCATCCGAACAAATCCACTTCAGGCATAAGAATTGTGACTTTGGAATGTTTCTGCATATATGGGGAGGATGAAAGCTGGTGGCATGAAGCAAGAAGTTATACTGGGGGTATTTATGATAGACCTCAGATGTCAATGTATGGTCAGCATTCCTAATTACTAACACATCCAAAAAGGTAATTCTATCAGTATCAGATGTGATTGTAAACTGGATCCCCCATTTTTTCTCATTCAAATAGGTAACAAACTCCTTGAGATATGCAATATCAGACCTCCATACCAACCAGCAATCATCCAAATATCTCCTCCATATGTCGATCTCATCTATATAAATGTAATGGGTCCTATCATAAATTATCTGTTCTTCGATGTAGGCCATAAAGAGACTGGCATATATTGGTGCAAACAAAGCCCCCATTGCAGTCCCTTTGATCTGCAAATAACAGTTGTTCTCATAATACATGACATTTTTGGTTAATACATGCTCGGCCAAGCAGAGCAAAAATGTATTAAAGCCAGGTGGATATAATTCAGACTTGAATAACCAATATTCCAAGGCCTCCAAGTCTGCCCAATGGGGAATGTTCGTATATAATGCAGAGACATCCAAAGTACACATGTACCACCCTGCTTCCATATGCATGTCTGATATAACACATAGAAACTCAGTGGTGTCTTGTAAACTTGCTCTGACACATTTGAGCAATGGTTTAAGGTGTAATGTTAAGAACTGTGATAGTTGTTCGGTAATTGTACCTTTGCCCAAGACAATGAGTCTGCCTGGATGGTTTTGTAAACTTTTGTGAATTTTAGGTAAGAAATATATGCACTAACTACAGGGGTCAGTAACTGTGAGATGGTGAACAATATTGTCCATTATGATCCCCTCCTCCCTGGCAGAATGCAAAAAATCATCTATTTGTCTCTTGAAACTAGATGTAGGGTCCAGTACCATATGTGTGTAATACCGATTGTCAGAGAATTGTCTCATAGCCTCTGAATTATATAAAGATCAATCCTGTACCACTATTGCACCACCTTTGTCTGCTGACAATATTACCAGTTCTTTGTTGGCTGCCAATTCATGTATAATGTCTATTTCTTTCCTGGACAGATTGTTATGCCTTACATAAGTTTCCCTGTAATTAAAATGTAGATCTTTGAGAATGGAATTGTAGAACATGGAGACATTCGGATGCATGGGTGGAATGAAATTTGATTTGTGATATCTGAAACATGAATGTGATTCTGAATTGGGTGCTGTTTGAAAAAAATAATTTCAAGTTAAGTAGTCTACAAAAATCAGAAACATCTTTAGCAAATGTATCTTCAGGAACAAAAACAACAGTTATGAAATGAAGACCTTTATTTAGTAATTTCACATGTATGGTAGACAATTCAGTGGATGAGATGTTTAATACATTATTTACTTCTGTACTAAAAGCCTCAACAGCTCTTCCATGCTGTCCACCCCTGTGTCCCCCCCCCCCGCTTTCGCTTAACCCTAAAGGGGTGGAGGAATTCCTCCTCTTGAATACTGGTGAATCTGAGGCGTGTTGTTTATTGGACTCTAAGGCTGAGGAGGATTCATCCCGATTCATCACAACTGGATGTATTAGATTTCTTCAGGATGGATCGAGGTCTTTTTCTTTTCACTACCTTCCTGTTGGAAGGTTCAAATCTAACATATTTATTAGTCGAAAAGGGGTGCCCACCCTCATAATCGGTGAGATCTCGATGGAACTTTCTCATTTTCTTTTCCTTAAGCATTTGCTCTAATGTTAAGAGATCTTGACCTAGTTTCTTCAAATTGTTTTGGTAACCCTCCTGCCTCTCAGATTTAACAATTTCAGTACACATATCTGTGATTTCTGAAATATTTTTATCAATAATCCTATCATAGTGTGATGCTAAAATCCTAACAAATTCCATTGATGTTTTGTGCTTGACCACAGCCCATTGTTCTAGCAGGGTGGAGTCCGCATCAGGAACAAGAGGTTGTGTGTGAACTCTCAGGCCTCTAAGTGAAATATTTTTTGCTAGATAAGCCTTAAATAGTTTGGCGTGCCACACATTGGCCCTCAATGTCCTCATGCTTTTATTCAATTTATGAAATTCAACCTCGCATTTGTTTGCTGTCAAAATAGCTTCATTACCATTTTGTTCAACTTGATTGGAAAGTCCAAACACTGCCAGATCATCTCTATCAGATGATATGCCTTTCAATATATCTGTAAGTTCCATTATAGACTGGACCAATAAATAATTATTGTAAGAAATAATTATTTTATATAATATTCCAATTTACTTGTTTGTGATAATGAGTGGCAAGCTGGAACAGCACGGAGATATGCCTGATACCAACATTTCAAATATATTGCAAACAGTCAGTGCTAAGCACTCAGTCAAAGAAAATATGTTATAATATACATAGCACTTCACCACATAATATAAAGGCCAAGGACAATAATAGCCCCTGCTGTAATATGTAATCCAAAATAATATAAAGCCATGCCAATTGTGAAAAACACCAACAATAGTGTGTGTGTGTGTGTGTGTGTGTGTGTATATATATATATATATATATATATATATATATATATATATACATATATACACTTCAGAATCGTGAGCAATAATAGCTCCTGCACTAGGTTGCCTTCCTCTTTGTTTAATTGCAGTGCTATGTCCACACGGGTTCCTCAAGATCATAAAAAAAAAAAACTATATATAGGCCAATATTAGCCCCTGCAATTGGAAAGAATATCCTGCAGTGCTAAGTCCTATAGGTAATATCCAATTTGGTTCCAAAATTGCTGCCCAATACCCTATTAATTTACCATACAAAAAATGTCCAAGTTATATGTATTATATGATTGTTACAGAAATATTGATAGGCATCCTTATATCTTCTGTTTAATTAAACTAATAAGAAATAACAATTAACTCCACATAAGTGAAGAAAATCACCTGAAAGCATAAAAATATTTGGTTCAGTTGTTGGATGATCTGTGGATTGCCAGGACAGATCTAAATCCTATTGTTATTGGTTGGCCTGAACAGATTCCAAAAACCACAACACATACCTAAATTCCTAATATTTTGATCGTAACTATGTTTGTTCTTGTATGTCTGTCATGAATATATATGGCTACATATATAGAGAATGTGTTTAAGCAGTATTATTGAGATAGTATCCCTGAGACACAGTCAAAACACTGTAAATATATGAACAAGTCAAAGACAAATATTATCTAACAGTTCTTCAATTGTTCCCCGTGTCCACTGTTTCATAAAAAAACAGAATGTTGCCAAAGACATATAGTTAGATACTGCCTGACATCCTCAACTAATCCCTGCATCTACTTTAAATAAAAACAAAATGGTACCCGTGATAAGGGGAAAAAATATTGTTGAAACACATCAAGACACAGAAAATGCATAAACAAGTCAGGACAAATATTGTCTGCAAACTCTTCAAATGTTCCCCGTATCGACTGTTTCACCAAAAAACAAAATGTCACCATAAAAATATATATTTAGATACTATCTGACCTCCTCAAATGTTCCCGCATCAACAGATTATCAAAACCAAAATGGTGCTCGTGATACAGTGAAAAATAATAACCATATATGTGAAGACAGGATGTTATGTACGCATACACATTATAGTTCAGTCCATAATCATCATAAAAAATATTAAATATTGTCCCACAGATGACAAAATCAATTCCCAATAGTCACTAAATATGTCCTGAAAACAAGTTGGTTTCATACAAGACACAGATGATGTAAATAATGTCCAATGATGATGATCATTCAATAGAATCCAAAATGTTTAAAACTGTAGATGTGTCCAAAATGATGTTGCCAATGAACTTATGGTTGATGTGTTTATCATGCAGAAACATACACTCTGTTATGGTTGGTTTCTTCAGTACAAATCAATATGGCTCCCAAAGTCTTAGATATAATAAACTAGGCTGACACAAAAACGACCATAAGTGTCCGTAGGACAGCCGACCAAAATAGGTCATATAAACAAGCTCAAGTACTCCTTATAAATCCAGAGATACCCAATATTGTGCCACAGTGCCTCATAGAATAAATTGCAAACTAAAGCCATGTTTAGATTTACAATTATTGATAGAATACAGGGCAACAGAAACAATAAATCAGGTTGGCATCAGCTATTAAGCAATATGGAGAAAAAAATGGATAATTAAATTAGGTGCCTTGTTTTCTCCAGGATTGAAAGAATACTTCTAATATGTTTAATGAATTGGTGCAATTTACCTAAAGTAACCTCTGTTGGGGCTATACTATAAATAGGAGCTTGTCTGCTTTGTGCATTTAATGCACTGAAGAAGGTTGGATTAGATAGCCGAAACCTGTCTGCTCTATTTTTGTTTTCTTTTTTAAATAAATCTATTATAGTCACTGTTTGCTGGCTCCACTAATTCTTTTCATTTGGAATTTAGTAGGCACAGAGGTTAAAAGAACCATGAATTTCTTTTCACGGACTTTAGGCTCAGAGTGTGAGGCTTGCTTGAGGTAGCGTGGTAGTCTGCACGTGCATGGGCTGGGTGGTGCGGCCGTGGGGTTGCCTAAAATATGGCACTGCTGGTGTCATTTGTGGTTCGCTAATACTGCTGTGACTAAAATGATTCTTGTGCTTCATAACTACAGTAATCTTTGACTTATTGTATTTATTTAAATAATCTAACAGATGAGGCGTGCTTCTGAGGGGTAGATAAGGACAAAGTCATCTGTTAATAGATTCTTAGAGTAGGTAAAAATCTCAAGTAGTCCATGCCCAGGGAACTTTACCTCATGCCTTTTTAGCAAAATATATTAAATTCAAATCCATATCATCTATGCAACATGGATACAAGCAGAACAATGCCAACAGAATAAAAAAGGGCAATTTCTCTAACTGATTCTTGGAGAAGTAATGTTCAAGTATCTGGTATTCATGCATTTGCCATGCTCCACAATATTTTACTAGTGTATTTAGAAAGAAAAATAATTGTCTTGGCTTTCTTTAGGTCATTCCAGAATTGTAGTAGTAGTGTTGTAAGCACAGTCTATCCATATAAGACAAAAAAAAAATACAGCTTCTAACTCTAGAGTCTTTTGGATCCCTTGAGTCCTCTAAATGTTACCAGTATGTTTAAATCTTCTCGGCTTTGTGAACCTGCAAATGGTTCATAAGTTAAGATGTTGGAAGTAATTTTGTGTTGAGTGGGATGACGAGGTACTCCTAAAATATTGAGATTGTTGTGAGAGTCATAGCATAGCCAGAGACGCACAGTTAATACTTTCCGGTTTTGAAACAAAGACATCTTATTGGCAAAGCAGTTAGCCAGAGGTCAATGGATTCAGATGCTGACTTTTACTTTTGCACATTTTGTTTTATTATCCAACATGCCTTAATGGCAAAACAACAAATTCAGGCTATTTGTTGATGAAGTGGAAGGCTCTTCTTTTGCTCATATTCACTGGCTCACACTGCAAAGAGCTTGGTGATATAGATAGGTCATATATTTGTGCATCATTTATCTGATGTACAAAGAGCTTGATTTAAGATTTTGTTGCACATTCATTGTTTGTTACACAAAGAGTTTGGTTTAATGGTTGCTGTTATCTGCAGTTTGATGTAAATAAAGTTTGTTGTAATTGTTTTACAGCATGAGAACTAGTAGGGAGGGGCTTATTCTTTCACACTCGGTGGTAGGGTTTCAGTGTAAGTAGAACATTGCGTCTTGGTTGCGCCGATTATCACAGAGTACAAATTGTTGTATCGTTTTCCAGTTGCTTCACACATCGTATCATCAGAGAACTACATTCTAATACAAGTCCTGTTAGGCCAGCAGCTTTCTGGGTTGTATGAGCAGTGGTTGAATTCAATCCCTGTTTTGGGTCTTTCCTCATCCTATCCGTTTGGACTTGCACAAGTTTATATAATTTTGTGCATTTTGCAGATAGGCTGAAAGGTATGAGCACACTTGTGGTTACTTATTGAGAACAGTACTTGAACAACATGGAGAGACAAACTCTTTCATGCCTCTCTAAGGTACAGATTCTGCTCATCTGGACATAAGGGAACTGGTTAGTTTGCCCCTACAGAAACTAGCAGATGGTTTGGGGGAGGCGATTTTGCTTTGCAAGTCAATAATTCTTGCAGTCAGTTGAATTACAAAAAATAAATAAATAAATAAATAAAATAAAAAATATAGCCTTATATTTTGATCTTATTCTCATAAAATTGGGGCTGTTTGGCAGATCATCTGCTGGTGGAGTAGTCAATTCCTGCCCTTGGTGACTGGAATGTTTCCAAGGAGAGGGTGTCTGTTCACAGGCTGCAAGTGCAGTGCTGTGGTAATGGCTGTGGGGGAGGGTATGGTTAGAGTTGAGGATACTGGTCAGTGAAACAGCAGTTGTGTCTGCCACTGTAGGAGGGGATACCTCTCAATGGTACAGATTTTCACAGGATGGTCAGATTTTGCTGCACACTTTTTCCCCCTTTTTTCTTTTCCTTAAAATGGTGGCTTCCGACAAGTTATGGCAAAGTATTAAGACTGTAGTCAGAAATAATGACATTTGGTTTGCAGATGTCATACCATTCCGAATATCTATGCTAACACAAACCTGTTCTATCAACCTTTTAAGTTTGTAAGAGGAATATTTAAAATAATACCTAATTGTATTCTGTAAGCTGCTAGTAAGCTATTATTAGGTTTGCTGCATTTTGTCCATTTGTTCCACATTATGTTGGTTAGTGTGCCTCATTTGGAGATGGAAGGTTAAGAGCTAGGCAGATGGTTTTACAATATAAGTTAGCTTGGCTTATACAGTGCACTAACTGATGTGGTATGGAATTGCAAGGTTACCCGGGTGGTGGATATTGATAGGTCCCTTCATGTGTGGGGTTTAGTTGTAACACACTCAACTGGTAGTTAAATTTATATTGGGTATTTGATAGGGTCATTGGAAGCATAGCTTCAGTTATGGCTGCTTTGTCATAGATTCCTTCCCGGATTGGCAGGATAGGTTGTCTTTGAAAATGTCTTGGAATGTGCGTTATGTATTTCAGATGATTTACATGTCTTTTTTTTTCTTGCAGATAGGGGTTTTGGAATGCTGCTGCTATAATTTGGAATAGGTGGGTATAAAGTTGGGTGGTTTATGGGGAGTGTGGGGATCCCATGGGATGAGTAGAGTCACAACATTCATAGCAGCACAGGAACTTATTAGGCTAACGCCCTATGGCTCTTGCAAGCCAGTGAAGTTCAACTCTTACTTTTAGGAGCTTTACATCCTAGAGGATTTACTTTTGTCCCTTTCTTTGTAGATGGTGGTGTGCCGAGTACCAGTTGTGGTGCTACACAGTGAATTTGCAGATGATTGAAGCAGTGGCAAATGAGAAGGTTACACATGGGGAGCACAATTGGGCAACAGTTACTGACTGAAATTGCTGAAGGCATCATGCGGTGGCTTGAAAAGGGGATCTGACAGGTGATGTTTTTTGATAGGATGGATATTCTTGCCACTGGAATGGGGCACAATGAGGGTCTGAGTAATCACCTTATTAAGGCATGTTAGATCTCTGTGTTCAGTTAGTGGGAGCTGATTATTGCGTTGACATAGGAGGCAAGTAAGGAAGAGGTAGGTAGGGGTGGCTAGGGAAAAACTGTTGGGGATAGTTTATGGGGAGTGTGGGGATGCCACGGGATGAGTAGAGTCACGACATTCATAGGAGCATAGGAACTTATTAGGCTAAAGCCCTATGGCTCTTGCAAGCCAGTGAATTCAACCCTTGCTTTCAGGAGCTTGGAACCTTGGGGTGGTTATACTTACTCATTGAGTTGTTTGAACCATATTTGGGGGAAGGGCCAATGAGGTGTTTGACAAGATGCTGGAGTTTGTTCCTAATGGGTGGTATCTTTGGTGTGACAAATTTGTCCCTTGAATAGGTAGTGTTAATGTTACATACCAGGTTAAGGTTTTACAGAATAACACAAGGATCATTTCACTTGGGGTTTGGGTGAATTTTGTAGGCAGGGTTTTAGGAACCATGGTAGGTAGGTGGCTGTGTTGGGGTAATTTTAGAAACTGGGGTGTTGTTACAGGGGAGTTAGAAAGTTTGAAGGAAGCTTGGTTGCAGGATATGGCAGCTGTAGGCCAGGTCTTAATTACTTACCAGTGGTATAGGTAACATAAGGGAAGAGAGCCTTTGAGGGGAGAGGCCAGGGACAAACAGGGGTTAAGGATGGTTAGTAATTTGAGTGTTCTAGCTAGGACGGTTGCTAGGAGGTTCTGAGTGGGGAGGCCTGGGTTCTAGTCTGGAATGTCATTTGGTAATGAGTGAATTGTGGGTGTTTATGGCTGGGCACGTAGAGTACTTCATTGCTGAGCATAGGCAAGTTTTCAAGGAGTGCTGGTTTTCTGTCATTTAAGGTTAGGGCATTAAAGTTTTGGAGTTAGACTATTCCCTACAGTAATTGGGTTACTGCACACCCAGAACTGGGTAGTTTGGTGGGCTAAGGTGATATGCTACAGGGTTGTGGCTATAGGTTTTCATTCCGTTCACGTTGAGCCATGTTTAGTGGCTGGAAGGAAGTGGTCTAAAAAGGAATGTATTCTCTTGGAGTGGATGTTCTGGTGGATGTTCTGGTGGTACAGTGGAGTCAAGGGTAATCCTACTTTATTTAGTTTCATTAGGGTGTGTTTCAGGGATGGTATGCAGGATTCTTAGGGCTTTACAGATGATGGGTACACCAAATGATGTTTGGTTTAACCCTTCCTGTTATGGGAGGACATTGGTTGAACAATTTTGGGTAAAATGGAGGGGGAACAGCCTGGTCAGGCAGATTGAAAGAGAAGAGGGACAGGCTTACCCTCTTCTGTCCCCCCTCTGGTGTATGGATGTTCATTTCAAGGAGCTGGGGAAAGGGAAATGAGCAGCTAAGCTTGCTGAATAGATAAGTAAGTTGAGGTAAGGTGTATATATATATATATATATATATATATATATATATATATATATATATATATATATATGGATCTAGGACTATTGAACAAAAGTTCACTAGTCTGAATCCACAATAACCGAACGGACTTTAACGAAAGCCCTTTCACCGAAAAAGTGCTTTTGTTAAAGTGCTTTAGAAAAAAAACAAAACAATAAATCTTCTTTTATGCAGGGGGGGCAAACTCCCCTGCACCCCTTCTACTTTTATATTCTCACTCTGAGGTCGCACTACAGTGGGGAAAAGAGAATTTTCTCTTAACCGCACCGTAGTTCGACCGGCCCAATGAGCATACTTATCCGAAAGTGCTACTTTGGTGAACAGTACTTTCGGTTAAGTATGTTCGGTGATTTCTGCTTCGGCAGAAAGTGCAGTCGGGGATCTGTATGGATCCCATATATATATATATATATATATATATATATATATATATATATATATATATATATATGTATATATATATATATATATATATATATATATATATATATATATATGAAGAGAATTTAGCCAGATGACCTGCATACCATATTACAGATTCAATAGTTTGATCACAAACATCAGCGTCAGCTAATGCACAGAGTTTGTGGTGAAACATTTTAGCTTAGACTACAAATTATACAAATTATGGAGATATGGGATCATATGGGATAGAAGAGTAGTGCAGCAACAATGCAGCATGATTAATCCATGCAATGAAGAGAAAAAAGATGAATGTAGGTATATGTAGCATTTAAGTAAGCATGGTGAATGCAGGCCTCAATAAAAAGCAGTATGCATGCAGAGCTGCTACCTGGCATCTCTCATTAATGACAGAACCATGGACATGGTATCAGTGGCTATATATAAAAGGGTTAGCTCACTTAGTAGGATGTTCCACAATGGAGAAGCAGTCAGTGGAACTGTGTTCATATGGGCACAGTAGAATAGCTCTGAAATTTATGGGGGTATTTACTTGGAAGCTCTCAGCTTGCATAAAGTGGGCTAAAAAAGGATGTATAGTATGCTGCAATAGATGGAAGGCAGCAAGAACAGGGACACACAGAAGGAACACCAAGAAGGAATACACTATGGGAATGTGAGGATTTGGGGAGGAGGAAGGGTATGCCCACACAATCCCTGAGATTCCCCCACATGGTCCTTCTAGGCTATTGGTGATGTAACCTTAGCACCAGTGAGGCCCCTGGCTTTTCAAGTAGTTGACTTTATACTGCACATTTGTAACACTGTGGTAGTGAGAGATCCTGCAGAGATGTGGGGCATGGCAGTGAAAGTCTTTATACAGGCAGTGACTGGTCAGTAGTTCCTGGCACCCTGTTACTTTCATCAGTGTGATGACATGGCTGTCTTGTTCAGCTGACTGGCCAATGAGAAGTGGTGTGAGGATGCACACACCTATGGTTCCTTAGAGCAACTGTCTATCTAGCTCTGCTAGAGCTCAGTGGCATTTCTGCCCAGCATGTTCCCTACTGTGCAGGATGGGGCCCATTCATCTTCTGTGCTATGAAGCACCAGAGCTACTAATCAAACTTTGGTGGTCTGGGTCATAGTCAGGCCTTTATCCCTCTATGCCACTGGTACAAACTGTGAAGAAAGGATAACTTTTTTGTGGTATCTAATCCCTTTTTTTTCTTATATAGAGAAGTGATGAGGGGAAACTACGACAGGAAAAATAGGTGAAGGAAAGAGGCACTAGGTCTGTGTGCATGGCAAAAAGACAAATGTATAATAGGACACAAAAAGGTGTAGAAGTGCACACTAGGATATGAAAAAGAAGAGGAAGGCTAGACTGAATGCACAGAGTGCAGACAAATGATGATGGGGACATTTGGACACTGTATAAGGAATTGGTCTAAGCATAACATGAAAAGAAAACATCAAGTTGGGGATAAGGTGTGGATATGGGCTGCATGTAGCCAGTTACCCAACTTGGAGGGGAAACTATACTGACCCATCACGAGCAGATAGGATGGTATGGATGACACTATGGACATGTCTCTCCTTTGGTGGTCTGATGGTCTGGATCAGCCATTTAGAAATTCATAAATCTGCTTTAGAAATTATTCCATAGTGCCAAGACAAGCATCCAGCTACATATCAGCACAGTCCCCACCACCTGCTGTGAATGTGGCTGGGCAATTACAGACAATGGAGCAAGGCAAGCTGCAAGAGAACGCTCACCAAAACCTCCCTATGGGGCTCTCCCACCCCCATTACCCTCGCCAGCAACATTCAGATCAGAGGTAGGCAGTAGCTGAGGTGTCTGCCCTCAGCATGCACCAGGTTAGTATGATGTATAAATGATGTCCTTATAGTGGTAATGCCCACACAGACTGTAGGCTGAACACAATGTCTATTTACTTGTTTGTCATCATGTGAACATCAGAAGTAAAGCAAAGCTAGAATATGGGGAACAATGTTAGTACTGTACTTCAGGTTTTAAATGAATATCCTTGCTATGCATGCCACATCACACATGTACCTATGTCATTTTGTTCACTGTGGTGTTTCTGTGTTGTGTATTCCAAGGCAAAAGGGTGCAGTGCTGACAAATAAAGAAGAGGGGGAAGGCCAAACAACTGTTGCTGGCAGCTGTTCAGCAGCCAAATGTTATGGCAGAGTCATAGTCAGAAAGCACAGTGAAACTGCCTGTTGATGTCTCAGGGGATTATATATCCTCTGTATAGAGTTAAAATATAAATGAATGGCTGCACAATCTAATGCTCATGTATCTGGAGACAGTAGGAGCTCCTGTGCCTATGAGAACTAACAGTGCTCCTCCTGTGGCTATAAGCACTAACAGTGCTGTCCTGTGGCTATAAGCACTAACAGTGCTCCTCCTGTGGCTATGAGCACTAACAGTGTCCTGTGGCTGACACAGAAGATTAATGGACTGCATCAGATGTGGGTATTCCCACATTAGCAAAGCCTCACAGGAATGCCTGAGAGTGTTATTGCTGGAGCTGAATTCATCCTTAAGTCTTGGTGAGTACCTTCACAAGGTGGATCCTATTTTTTACAAAATCTCATCAAGACAACACTGATATATAGACTGTATTTTGTATAGCATATATCATGGACAGAAGATGGTTAAAAAATAAAAAAGACAGATGGGAACACAAGTTTCAGGATAAAAAAGTGCCTAATCCTGGTAGGTGCACTGGTGTCATGAATGGAAAAAGTGACAGTGTAGAATCCTCTGCTCACAGAAATATTCCTACAATGAGGTTAAGCCAGGCTCAGGGGGAGGATCCCTCCCCCTCCCACTGTAGAAGGAAGTAGTAATCCACAAAAACTGACAGGGCAAAAAAAGAGTCATAAAGATGATAGAGTGGACTACTGAGGATAAGAAAGACATTATGTATTTTTACTATTATGTATGAAACCCAGAATTTATGAATATAAGATATTTAAAAAGGTTAAGAGAGAAATTAGAAAAATAAATTCCTTGCACAAGAAAAACTGTCAAAAACTTCAAATGCAAATTTGTGTTCATCAATACAACAGATTCATGAAACAAGTATATAAACCAAGAAACCTTGGGCTATTTAGAAACAGAAGCAGCTGAGAAAGTGTGAAAATATAAACCTAGAGATTTTTTGAAAGGTGTAAAAAAAGAAATATGGACATGGGAATGAAAGAAATACCTGATATGGTATAATATTTCTGCAAAGGAGAAAGTCAAACTAATCAATACAAAAAAAGCAGCTAGAAAGATATGTGAAGAGAAATACAGGCAAAGGCACCCAGATTTGGAAAATTTTAATATAAAGTAAGACCTTCTTAGAACTTTCTAGTTCTAGAGGTTCTGGAGGAAAGTATTAGAGGGGTGACATTAGAAATAGAACAGAGGAGGCTCTAGTTCTAGAAATTTTGGAGGAAAGTATTAGAGGGGGTGACATCAGAAATAGAACAGAGGAGGCTGAACAAAAATTGATTCTGCAAATTAAGGCAGACAAACCCCCAGGCATAAATGAAACTGTTTTTTCTGAAACCATTTTTAAGGATGAGAGCACTAAAGCACTGATTTTCCTTCCTATATGATTTTACAGTTATCCATGCTTGTATTCATAGAGTGTTTTTATATTTTTTATGTATATTTAAGAATTCCATTATTTTTATTAATTGAATCTAATATGAATATTTAATAAATTGTTTTAACTGATTGGTTATGTAAAAGGTATATATACTAGTAGAGTGTGTGATGTTTTATTAAGTCTAAAGAAGCGATCTGGATGGTCGTGAAAGCACTCACTTTGTTTTTGTATTAAAGAGTTTTCCTTCTACCATGGTAGTTCATCTTTTCTTTTCTTATATATTTTTGGCTCTGAGGAAATTGGACCACCCAAAGGAAACCCATGCAACCACAAGCAGGACATGCAGACTTCACACAGAAGGCATCCCAGCAGAAAATCGAACCAGAGAACTTCTTGCTGTGAGGTGACAATGCTAATTGCTTCACCACCACAGGTGCTACTTTATATTAATTGTTATGTATCATACCCCTCTCTGTTTAGGGTATGTTATCCAGTACATGCTTCCACCTGTCCTAGCTCATATCCTCTGCAGATGATGTTGCTATTGTTTTTGTAGCTCTGGGGTATAGGTGCGGTCCTAGTGCAGCCATGCCTAGGAGCTATCCTTCTTGCTTACACAGCATTAAGTAACACAGGCTACAAATTAGCTAGCATGCTGATGCAGGAAAGTACTGCAGTACACCACCAGACATAGCTAGGCAGCAAAAACATACCTTTGATGAGCCAGCTATCTACTCAATGATGTTTTGGGTCTCTGTATGTTCTGTGTTGTACTGGAATTTGGTAGGGATCAAGCATCACCTGTAGCACATGAAAGACATATATTTGGGGATGTTAGTGCACATGTACACATATATTCTGCCCCCAGTGCCTGCACTTACCAACTGGATTACCCTGTGGAAAGCCACCTTGCTGTCACTGGCAATATATCTGATATGTGCTATACATGACAGTTGTGGGAAATGCCTGTCTGCTGTGTAGACACATTGGTAATAATCTCCTGTACATTTCATAGTCCCTAGCAGCTCATGGAGTAATTGTCTTTCCTAACTTTCTTGGGTGGCGTAAGCCATGGAACCTTGCTGGCTAGGCTTACGTAGGCCCTTGGACCAATAGCCCAGTACCTACCTATGAACCTATGAACCTATGAACCTATTGACATGTCATTGTGTCTCTTTACAGTTTGTGGCCTTTACTATTACTTGCTTGCTGTGTATGACACTCAGTATATCAAGGAGGAATGTGACGGCATGGATGAGCCATACAGTGATTACACTCTGCTGCTTTAGGACACCCAATATCCTCATCCACATGTAAAGGCATAATGTCGAGGAACTGTTTTTTTTTAGACTATCTGTGATATACCTAGTATACCTCCTGTTGGTCTCTGAAAGGTCCTTGTAGCTAAGATGGTGAGTGCTACACATACCACTGTCCTTATAGGGACAGGCAGGCTATACATTACTCTGTATTCTGTTTGTGGGTGATATATGTCAGCCAGAATCTTTATAATGTTCCAATCAGCATAGAAGCAGTCAGCTACGTCCTCATTTGTCCAATTATGGTAGGTAATCCACAGTCTATAGCAATTCTATTGTTGCCATCCATCACATCACATTAGCAAATGGGGCTTGGTGTCATTACTATAAGATGCCTGTTGTTACATTAACATGCCACACCTGCCATTATATTAATGTACCACACCTGTGGTTATATTAACATGCCACATATCCTGTGCTCTGGGCTTCATTAGTTGTTAACTTATGAGTAAACATCAGATATCAGTTACCTTCACATTGTTACAGGTACATCTATCCTGGCCTACAACCTTTGTAAAAACACCATGACATGCACCTGAATCCTTAGCTACAATATTTTCCCCAAAATGCAGTAAATACCTCTCCTGTTCCATGGGACAACTTGCAAAACAGCTTCTCAGTGCATATGATGTTAGCTTTGCATGTATTTAAGGACATGAACATGAACATATGTGGCATGTGTTAATACTGACACACTTCTGTGAGAGGTTATACAATGCATGTGACATACACATGCATTATGTACATGCCACTTACTTTATATGCTCTATGATATGCTTGACATTGTTTGGCAAGCTGCTGAGCTATGGATTCATTCAGTGAGTTAAGATGTCTGTATGGAGAGAGAGATTATTAGACATCCAGGTGAGCTGAAGTGGAGGACGTAAGTCTTTTCTACCTGTCCCAAACATGAACAGCTATTTGGTAATATAATTTTAATTGCTTAGAGGAAATTAAGGTGCTATGCTGCAGTGGAAAACATTGGACAGTGACTCTAGAACAGCACTTTCAGATACTCCACAATAGAGAGAAACACTGCTTACCTGCTGGAGTTATGTACAATGGAGCAATTCTCAGAATCCACAGCAAATTAGGGAGCATGATGTGACAATTCCCCAGGTCCATTTGTTAAGAACAGCTTTTAACAGTGTTTAATTTGCTGTTCTGCATGTCTGAGTAGAGCAGCACAGGTAGGCCTTATCAGGCTACAATTTATGTTGCACTATAAAGGCATGGGCTTCTTTTATTTCAGATGTATAACTTGCAGACTTTCAGTAGCGTGTATTCTCTGTGTGATACGTAAGTAGACAATGTTTTTCAGAAGAACACAGAATTAAGTGTGCTGGTCGACAGAGTGCTTCCATGTAGGGGTCATTGTCATGGATAGGGAACATATTTGCTTTCAGCATTAATTTCCAAAGGCTTGTGTGTCTGGGGAGGGGTGATTAATTTTGGAGATGGTACTTAGGAAGACTTTTTCACTCAGATTTTCATGAGGCATATCTGCCTGAAGGGGCATGATTGTTATATACCTGTATGTAGTGGAAGGATGTCTTACACTTACTTGCTAGTTGTTTGGGATGCATTAACTGCTGGTGATAACCATACCTGTTGGATGATTTGGACAGTAAGAATCTTTACCTCATGAGTAATCTTGAGGGACACCCTTATCTGTTGATACTAGCAGTTAGTACATGGCTTTTTCCTTATGAGTGTGATGGAAAATGTCTTTTTATTCTAGGAGTATAAAACGCTATAACTGTTTTTTTTTTTTTTTGTGGAAAAGTGGTATGGGTAGCATTAACTACTTTATATAATGCTGTAAGACATTTTCACAACTTTATACACACATGGAAAGTTGCTTTACCTCTTAGGAGGAGTTGCAGTTCATTCTTTAGATAATAACTATGGTAATGAACACATATGACAGTAGTGCATGTGAGGGATCATGGCAACTGTGCTTAGTGCTGATGGACCATTGTTCTTTTTTATCATTACCACATGTGCATTTGTACACTGGACAATATAACTGTTTTGTGACCATTAAAGTATGCCTGGATGCAAAAGGGGTGCCTTCTGCATGCAGATATTACAATGCTGGTGCACTGCACTGCACTGCAGTTAGTTGCATGAACTGTTTTGCATTTGTTCCAATGATGAAAGCAAACTGTCTCTGATGTTACTGTTGGCTCACTGCTCACATCTCTAGTGGTGCACTCAAAATAATTTATTCTGTGGCTGGTATGCTAAATATTTCAGTTGTCAAATGAGAAGATGGATATGCATATACTGTTGAATTAGTGTTTTGCTAATGAGCTCCCTTGTGCTACAAATTATGAACATCATTTATGAAAACAGAATAAAGGGAGCAGTATAATAAAAAAAATTAGGTATGCACTGTACTGGTTATCAAATGTTTTTTGTACTTTTTATATATGTACTTTAGTGGTTTCTCCACTGTATTTCCACAGGTATCCATGCACTGTGCTTATCCTTGAGCCCAGACCGTGAGTCATGTGATTACTATTGTGTAGTATCCCAGTCACTGTTTGGTTCTTTGGAGTATACTGTTAAGTGTAGATGCTGCTAGGCCATAAAACATTGTGCAAGTGGTTGTGCAGGAAGTGCAGCAACCGCACTAGTTTCTCTACTGTGGATGTTGTAGATCTTTTTACATCCATACCTGACCAAACAGGTTTGGAGTTGTTCCACAGGGCCATACTGAATTGACCCAATTAGATGGCCCAACCATTAGCTTCATTACTGAATTGATGGAACTTATTTTACTTAACAAATTTATGGTCTTTGAGGGTGAGTACTATAGGCAGGTGAAAGGTATAGCAATGGGTGTAACTTGTGCACCCATATACACGAACCTAGTATTATAGTTGGGAAAAGATTTTTATCCTGGAAACGTTGTATTCTGGGAATTGGTATATATATTCATGTTTCTTGGATGATATCTTTATTTTATGGAAGGAACTTGATGCTAATGTGCATTCAAATTGTATATCTTATATTAACAACACCACACCCTTTTTGTCTTTCACGAGCCATCATGATACAGATTTTATAGGTTCATAGGTTCATAGGTTGGTACCAGGCTATCAGCCTTAGGGCCTATACAAATCTAGCAATAATAATTCCCTGGCTATTTCTTCCCACACTATTTACTTCCCTGGACCCCTCTCTAGTAGGGTGACTGACATGATCTCTGGGGTGAATTTCATTTCTCACATTCAATCGTCATGGTTCCTTTTGAAGAGGGCCAAAGAGGCACTCTGCTTGACATGTATGGGCAGTCTATTCCAGAGTCTGGGGAGTCTCTGGGTCAGGAACCTATCCCTCAAGTATGTTTTGTTTATTGTGATGACAAGGTTTAGATCCCTGGAGCATGTGGCTCTGAAGAATTGAGATTTCTTTAAGTGTAACATGTCCAACAGCTCTGGGTTTGACATGACCTTGCATGTTAAGCAGAGATCGCCTCTGAGTAGATGATATACGACAGTTTAGCTGGAGTTTTTTAAGGTGGTCAGCGTAGGGCATTTGCTTTAGGCCTGTGATTCTTTTAGTGAGGTATTTCTGCAGCCTTTCCAGTTGTTGCAGATGTGTTGAGAGGTATATACCAAATGGGGTGTTGTATTCAATAATGGGTCTAATGAGGGATGAGTACAGTGGGACAATGACCTCCTTTTTTCTGGATGAAAAGCCCTTAGTAATGAGGTGTGCCACATAGAAGGATTTCCTGACTGTTGTGGCAATATGGTTAAAGAAGGTGATACCACTGTTCACCTGTGTCCCTAAGTCTCTTATCACACTTTTGGTGTTTAGTGTACTGCCACCTATGTGGTAAATAACGGGTACATGTTTTTTCCCAAAGGGGATAGCTATACATTTCTTGGCATTGAGCTTGAGCCCATGGCTCTGGCACTAAGCATCTGTTTCTGTAAGGCCCTTTTGTAGAGTATCCACATCATTTGGGGATTCAGTGATGGCTCCCAGTTTGCAGTCATCTGCGGACTTTGTTAGTCAGAGTCCCTTAGTGTTGGCCTGTACTTCAGAGAGGTAGATGCCAAACAAGAGCGGTCCTAGGACTGAACCCTGAGGTACTCCACTTGTCACTTGTCTGGAGCTGGATTTGGAGTCGGCTACTTTTATAGTGTGGGTTCTGTCAGTAAGCCAGTTGTCAACCCATCGAGTGATGTAGGGATTAATGCCCAGCTTAGTAAGTTTATTTATGATTCCAGAGTGGGGGATGCTGTTAAAGGCCTTGGCGAGGTCCAGATAGGCTGTGTGGACCACCTTACCCTCGTCCACAGCTCTGGAGACTGATTTGCAGAAGTCAATCAGGTTCAGGAGACAAGATTTGCCCTTCATGAACCCAAACTGAGTGGGGTCCAGTGTTTGAAGGTTGCCACTGTCTTTGTTTATAAGTTCCATGATAATATGTTCCATGGCCTTGCAGATCACGCTCATCAGACTGATAGGGCATTAGTTCCCGGGAACCAAGGTGGATCCC
This sequence comes from Protopterus annectens, assembly GCF_019279795.1. Classification (NCBI taxonomy): domain Eukaryota; kingdom Metazoa; phylum Chordata; order Ceratodontiformes; family Protopteridae; genus Protopterus; species Protopterus annectens. The sequence goes on along the minus strand of NC_056725.1, from coordinate 780,922,078 downwards.
CCCTTGTGGAGTGGGATAAATGTAGCTGTGCACCACTCAGTGGGCATGAAGCCTGAGGTGAGGCTATGATTAAACATTACACTTAGGTGAGGTGCCAGTTCATTTTATAGTTTATGTAGTACACAGCCTGGGATGTCATCTGGTCCTATGGATGCTGTATTCTTAGCTTTGGAGAGTGCGTTTTTTACCTATGTGGCCATTATTACTGGAATTTGGCAATCTTCCGGTATTCAGATGGGCTTTTTAAGGGGGGGGGGTGAAGTTGGCTTGGGATCAGTATATTTAATGCCATTCTGTTGTAGCTCAGAGCAGATCTGAACATTGCCATTTAGATTCTTGGCATAGTTATAGAATGCCTTATGGTTGTCTTTGGAAACTTTGGCAATTTTATTTTTGTAACTAGCTTTGGAGGATTGTATGAGGGATTTCAGCTTCTTACTGAGGCTGGTAAGGGCTTTTTTTTGCATCCTGGGATTTTCCTCTTTTTTGCAACAGTTTCTTCCTTTTGTTGTAAAGTTTGTTTATGGCAGGGGACCACCAGATTGGCTTCATTTTTTTGGAGGAGCGCATCTTGGTTCTATTTGGGATGGCACTATTCATGCATGAGTGGATGTGCTCGTACAGTGTCTTAGTGTAGGATTCAGCAGTAGAACTTTCAGTTCCCATCTGCATGGGTGTCATGAAGTTTGTCACTTCTGACTTGAGTAGCATGAAGTTGGCTTTGGAGAAGTTTTTTATGGAAGTTTCCTTACTGGAGGGTAGAGGTGGGATGTGGATGTTAAGGGTGATTAGCTTATGGTCACACCTGACCAACAAGGGGGTGACCATAGGTGTGGAGCATCAATTTCCCATGTTGGTTATGACCAGGTCTAGGATATTGGAGCCCCTGGTGGGACTATGGATTTGTTGATCCAGGACATTGGAATTTATGAATTCCAAGAGCCATTGGGCAAAGGGGTAGGTACACAAGTAGTTTTCTCAGTTAATGGCAGGGTAGTTGAAATCACCCATTATTAGGGTGTTTGGTTGTATCTTAATATTTTCCAGTATGTTTAGAAAGGTGTAGTGAGAATGTTGGGGCATGGTGGGGGATCTGTAGCAAGCTACAATTTGGATTGCAGTCTTACCTAGTGTTAGTTGCACCTGGAGAATTTCAGATGCATTGTGTTGGGCAACTAGCCTGGTGGTGTGAATATCCTTAATGAATATGGACACTCCTCCACCTTTATTGTTTTGGTCCTGGTTTGGTGGCTGAAAGGTGTGGTAAGAGTTGTAGCCTGTTATTACAGGGGTGCTGCCTGGAGCCTTGAACCAGGTCTCAGTTACTGCACAGATATCAATGTTCTCCAGTTTTAGGAGTGCCTCGAGAGAGAGCATTTTGAGGTTTAGACTTCTAGCATTGAGTAGCATTACCTTCAGATTTTGCATGCTTGTACCTGTTACAGTGGTGGTTTTGTCCTTTAAACTTTGCCTACAAAAGGCACTATAGGGGTGGGAAGAGCCTTAGCCAGTAACCTGAATCCCAGGGGCGACAGGTGCAGACCATCTCTGGCAAAGCATCGTGGTCTGTCGATCATGTCGTCCCAGGCAGACAGATACTGCATCCCCTTTGAATGACACCAGAAGCTTAGCCAATTGTTGAAGTCAATCATTTTGTCCTTATATTGTGGTACCATTCTAGGAGAAGGCAGGATGCTACTCAGGGCTTGGATCATACCTGCCTGGGCCACATGATCCAAGAGCTCTTCCATGTCTCTTTTCATGTAGTCCAGGGAGGTATGTCTCAAGTCATTCACTCCAGCATGGACAATCACAGAGTCATATTTGTACTTGTTGTGGAGTGACTTGAGTGCATGCGTTATGTGGTGGATCCTGGCACCCGACAGGCAGCTGACTATAATTTTCTCCTTGTTCAGCCTGGTGAGTGGGACATCAGTGTTCCTGACTATAGAGTCACCTATGGCTAAAGTGTTACGTACATTGTCTTGCCTTAGGGGCTGTTGCTGGGTGGTACACTGATGTTGTGAGCTATGTGACACTTTGGTTGTGATCGGTGTTTGTTTTGCGTTTCAGCTTCAGAGGTCCTTGTTGCTTGGGCAGGTTACAGTTAAGGGCCTCCACATATGTGGAGTTAGTGTTGCTATGTATGGGTGTTGGCGGTGTGGGTTTAGAAAGGCTATGTGTTGCTTGAGGTGTAGTGTGGGTGTTAACCTTCTCCTCTTGACTGTCTAGCACAGTCTTGGGTGGAGAGAGCTTTGCTTCCAGTTTGGCTATGTAAGTGCATCTCTCACAGGTTGTAGTATTGGGTGGCAGGAGGAGAGGGTTGTCTGTGTACATGAGGCAATTGCTGCATTGCTCCAGTATGCCCAGATTCACAAGATGGATAGGAGAAAGCACTGGAAGCTGACCCTTGGACATGCCTGGTTTTGTGCTTTTTTGTAAATTACAGGAGCTGCTTTCCCTTACCTTAGCAAGGTACTTTGCAATTATAGGCTGTTTAGGGCCTATGATTAATTGTTCCTTATTAACAAGGAGAGTTGAGTTCTTGTATCTGTTTAAGGCTTCCTAGTACTTTCCAGCAGGTATTAGAGCAAGTGCTAGTCACAGGGATACTTAAAGGTAAGATGAAAAAAATGGTTTATCCTAAACACTGCAATGTGCACTAGAGAAGTTAGATGTGAAAGTAGGTAGCTTAAGTTTTACCTGTCTAAAAAGTTAGGTTTTAGTGGACAGTCACTATTTTTAAAATAGCAAGATAGATTGAAAGGGAGTGGTCACTTTTGTATTCTGGCACTATGGAATACAGTAGGATGGCCAATACATTTAAATAGTTGAAGGGGAGTGATTTCACAAAATGATAATGTGCTTACTCACACAAGCCAGTGAAAGCAGAGAGGAAATGAGATATATGGTCAAATTAACATAAGAGGCAGGCAACTAGAAAGAAAGCGGTATTTAAGAACACAACAGTAAACGGGTAGGAGGGTGGGAAAAAAAATTCTGCCTGACTCACAAGAGACAGAGCTGTGGTCTCTTTTGAAGTTTTAATATGCAGTTAAAAGCAGAATACAAGTAAAACACAAGGTAAAGAAAACAAATCACAGTATTCAAATTATAAAACAGCAATAAAGTAATACAAAATACAACAAATAAAAAGCAAACTAACCTTTCTTTCACAGCAAAGTGTAGCAGAGTCTGGTGAGCCTTTCTAGTAAAGCTATATAGACTATATAAACTATTTGGATGTGAAATTTTTAGGACACTTTTAAAGGCTGCTTTGGTTTAAAGATTTATAGAAAACCCACTTTTTCTAATAGTTATCTCAACTACCACAGCTACATACATCATCAGCGAAAACTGGACAGTTGAGAGCTATGCATGAACGTAGACTTAAGGGTCTGTATGACTCTGGGTTTGTCCTACTCCCCTTTCCCTTAAAGATAGGTTTAATAAGCACGTCTCTAATTTTGAGGAATCTCCCCATATTTATATGACCTAGTGAATAATAAATACAATGGTACTGTAAGTTCTTGCTGAAGTGTTCTCAGGTCATTATTACTAATTCCATCTCCTCCCAGTGCTTTGTTTGGATCCAGTTTGCGCAACTCTTTTTCAATATAATCTAATTTGATTCCAATATCTGGGGTCACCTGGATGTCACTAGGACAATTTACCACCCCTTTTGTGGAGCCAAACTGTTTTGTATAAGATTTTGTAAATATATCTATAATCTGTTGTGTCTGACAATAAATTTTAGAATCTACATACAGTTTATCAATTTGTGTATCTTTACTCCTTCCACATCTTATTTATCTCTAAAAAGGTTTCCTATTTTGCTCAATATCTTTATATATATTTTCTTCAAATTTTTCTTGATCTTGTCTCACACTATGCTTAATCTGATTGCCCAGCTTGTTTATTTAAGTTTTCAAAGTTGTAGTTCGACCTGTCTTCCATTTCTTATACTTTTTTGTCTCTCACCTTAATCAGATATCTTGTTCTTATGGAAATATATCTCCCTGATGTTGTATGCCTAGATCCTGATGTTAAACATTTTTTTAATTTTTTTTGCACTCAAACACTTTCTCTTTCAAAATTTTCTACATTCTATCTGCAGTTTTTCCACAGAACACCTCACTCCAGTTAGTTTTACATAGTGACTGTTTTGCTTCCATATAATCTGTAATTAACCTCCCGTGCATTGTCTTAGATTTCAGTTTGGTAGAATTATCTAGCAACAAATTAACCTTTATATCCCCATGATCACTGCATATCAATAGTGGTAAAACTTGACTTGATGTTGCAGTAATTTCCTTGGGAACACAAACAATGTCTAGTATATTCCGTCCCCTGGTAAGTTTTTTTACTTTCTGAAACAATTGTTGTTCCTGGATATATGCCGTGAATAATTTCCTTACTAACGTTGTAGAATCAATATTATTCCAGTCTGTTTCTGGCAAATTTAAGTCCGCAGCTACAATTATTCTTCCCTCCTGTGTTTCATGCAAGAAATGTATGAATTACTGTAGGTCATCTACACGACTTTGGTGGTCTATACACTCCAACAACTGTTATATGTTCAAGGGTTGTCTTTATTGTCACAGTTACACAGTTTATAGTATCGGTGTTATCACTGAACATGTAATAATCACAGGTCTCATAACTATCTTTAATCCCTATCATAACATTTCCACCTGATTTTTTTATTAGAATGTCTGCTACAGTAAAAACATTTATACCCCGACAGAACTGATTTCCAGCCACTGTTCTTTAACCAAGTGTCACCTAAAACATGTTAACGTAACATTTTCAAAGGTCAACTAGTTAGAGCAGCTCACATGTGTTCTGATTTTCACCATTTTAAGGAAGAGTTGTATTTTGTAACTAACATGTTCTTAGAAAGAGGATATCCACTTAAGTTGTTGAATGATGTTAGTTTTGAAGTCATGCAACAGTGGGGTACGAGATATATACCACTGTTACTACAAAATAATTCCACACAACCTGAGATAAATAATGGGTCAATCACATGTAAAAACACATCCAAACAATTTTTCACACTTGAAATATGATCAAAGCCAGTAAAAATGACCCAACTTTAATAACACAATCACAGTCCCTAGCATCTCAGCCAAAAGGCCTTTCAAGAGTCAAAAACAAATACATTCAAACAATAAAATACATATATCAATTAAAAATCAACAAATCAAAAATTTGATTAAATAAAACTAACAATTCAAATACACCAAGCTCCCTTAACTTATAAAAAATCTTTCCAATTACATTCCAAATTTAAACTGCTAGGGGTTGTGTTCCATACTTTAAAATAAATAAACTTTCTTTAAAAAGTAATTTCTGTTTCAAATCCATATCTATAAAAACTTTTACTTTCTCTAAAATGGTATCCTGAAGAAGTTGTTCATTCCCCCATGACACAATGAAAAGTGCATAGCAACTGAACTCTTTTTTTTTTTTTTATTTCTGCCACATTTTTTAAAGTTTTTTTCTTTTATTTTGTGTTGTTTGCTATTAATTTTTCATACTCTTTAGTAGTGCCATATAGTGGACTTGTGAAAAGTATAAAATATATTATTATAAAAAATGGGAGTATCTTTAAGACTGATGATTCTATTTATAAGGCTTTAGGTACAACGCCTTCCTCTGTGTTTAGAATGAGTAAAATTTAAAACAGTTATTTGAGCATCAAAATATTATTTCTATAAGAGAAATACACAAGGGTACAAGGAAGTGTGGTCTATGTCACCAGTGCAGTTACATTTTGGAGAAAAAGGAAGTGGTTGTGGTAAACCCACCCCATTAGGATAACTTTGGGTGATGGTAATCATGCCACAAAGAGAGGTGATTTATATAGCTATATGCTAAAAATGTTCTTGTTATTATACAGAAAAAAAAAGAGTGGCAATTTTGAAAAAGAATTTATGAGCATCTGTATGCTATTATTAAAGGTAACACAAACAATTCACTGTGTAGGCATGCTCAGACTTGTAATACATTTCAAAAGTTTCTTTTTGGCATTATAGAAACTGTGCCAGTGGCTATAGGTTCATAGGTGAGTACTAGGCTAATGGCCCTGGAGCCAACACAAGCCTAGCCCAAGAACATACCCAGTCGTTCTGTTGCCAGACATTAGCTCCTTGTTCCCATATCGAGCAAGGCTGTTGAAATGATCCCGGGGATGAATTTCCTGTTACCCATCCACTCATCAAGATTTTCCTTGAAGAGGGCCAGTGAGGTGTTCTGCTTGACATGAATGGGAAGTTTATTCTGGAGTATGGGTAGTCTCTGGGTTAGGAACCTGTACATCCAGCAGTTTCTGTTTATTGTGGTGATGAAGTTGAGGAACTTGGACCATGTGGTGCAGAGGGATTTAGTCTTTTTCAGATAAAACATGTCTAGTAACACTGGGCCCGACATGGCTTTGTATGCCAAGCAGAGTTTGCCTCTATGTAGGCGATATGAGATGGAGTATAGCTGTAGTTTTTTGAGCCTGTCTGTGTAGGGCATGTGTTTGAGTCCTAGGATCCTCTTTGTGAGGAATTTCTGTGGCCTCTCCAGTTGCTGCAGGTGTCTAGTGAGGTACATGCCAAATGGGACAGTGTAGTCTATAATGGGTCTAATGAGGGATGAGAAGAGAGGGATTATGACCTCTTTCTTCCTAGATGAGAAACCCTTTGTAATGAGGTGTGCCACTTAGAAAGACTGTCTAACTACATTGGCCTCGTGGTTGTGAAAGGAGAGGTTGCTATCCACTTGTGTCCCTAGATCTCTTATCACACCTTGGGAGTTGAGAGGGCTACCTTTGATGTGGTAGTTCGTGGGCACCGAGTTTTTCCCAAAGGGGATGACGATGCACTTTTGAGCTTAAGACCATGGTTCTGGCACCAATCGTTGGTATCAGTGAGGCCTTTTTGTAGGATGTCGATGTCAGCTTGAGAGTCAATAATGGCTCCCAGTTTCCACTCATCTGTGAACCTGGTCAACCAGAGTCCTTTGGTGTTGGTCTGAACTTCAGAGAAGTATATACCAAACAGGAGAGGACCCAGGACCAATCCTTGTGGGATGCCGCTTGTGACTGCCCAGTGGTCGGATTTGGAGTCAACTACTTTACTCACACACCAAGAATGTGAACAGAGAGCCAAGCGCCTAGTGGTGGATAATGATGAACCACGAAGTACTGTAGTTAACATATAACTAGTTTATTTTAAACCAAGACACGTTTTCGTCTCTCCTAAAAGAGAAACTTCTTCAGAAATAAAACCAAAACAGTCTTGGAACTTTTTTTAAAAATTCCACACAAACCAATCAGTTAGTCTCATTGGTTGAGAAGAGCTCAAAATTTATGTCTATGTGCTCTATGTCTGTAGAGCACATTCTAGCTGCTCTAACCAACTGACCCTTTACGATGGAATGTTTCTGTTTAAAGGGGTGTGCACTAGAATAGTGTAGAAAGGAATTACAGTACGTTGGTTTCCTATAAATGGTCGAATGTAATCTATTGATAGCAAGGACTTTGGATATTTTAACATCCAAGTAGTCGATGCTAAGTGTGTAAATTATACACTTGGTAGTGAACGAAAAGTTTTTCACTAATTTTGAATTAACACTACCATAGTTCTAGTTCCTTGTTTTATCTTTAACTGTAGTGAAACTTTTCATAACAACTATTTGAGACTATAGTAACTAATTAATTTTGGTAACTAGTTGTATAAAATGTCTCTTGTATATAGGAGCTGTTTCTGTACTATTGGTGTTTTCCATGTCCATTTTATATTGTCTAATGTTATACTTTCAATACATTCTTTTTAACACACATTTTCAACATGTTCCTGCTTGATACCACTTTAAATTTTGAGCTCTTCTCAACCAATGAGACTAACTGATTGGTTTGTGTCAGTAATTACTTTCAAACGGAATTTTTAAAAAAAGTTCCAAGACTGTTTTGGTTTTATTTCTGAAGAAGTTTCGTTCATCATTATCCACCACTTGTGTTCTATCCATGAGCCAGTTGGCAACCCATCTTATGATGTAGGGGTTGCTGCCTAGCTTGGTGAGTCTGTCAATGATCCCTGAGTGGGAGATAGTGTTGAAGGCCTTGGTCAGATCGAGGTAGGCTGTATGGACTGCCTTGCCTTCATCGACTGTTCTGGTGACAGATTCGAAGAAGTCTATCAGGTTGAGCAGACATGATCTACCCTTCACAAACCCAAACTGTGAGGGATCCAGGGTTTGAAGGTTCCCAATATCCTTATTTATGAGGTCCATAATAAATGAGCTCCATGGCCTTACACATCAGGCTCATCAGGCTGATGGGGCAGTAGTTACCGGGACAAAGCCTGAACTGAGGCTGTGGTTAAACAGGGCACTTAGGTGAAGTGCCACTTCCCCTTTGTAATTCATGTAGCATGCAGCCAGGTATATTATCAGGTCCCATGGAAGCTGTATTTTTGGCTTTGGATAGTGTGGCTTCTACCTGAGCAGCCATGACATTAGGGATTTGGCATTCCTTGGGTATCAGGATGGGCCATTTTTGGGGATGGGGGGTAAACTTAGCAGTAAACCTGTCTACCAACATGTTGGCAATATCTGTTGGTTCAGTGTAAGTGGTGCTGTTGTGAAGTATCTCACAGCACCCCTGCATATTGTATGCAGGTTCTGACATAACTAAAGCATGCCTTGTGGTTATCTTTAGCATCTGTTGCATTTTTGTTTTCATAACTAGCTTTGAAGGCTTTGATGAGGGATCTCAGTTTTTTGCTGAGATTTACAAGGGTATTTTTCTAGTCTTGGGAATTTGCCCTTTTCTGCAACAGTTTTTTTTAATTTGTTGTAGAGTTTGTTAATGGCAGGGGACCACCAGATTGGCTTCCTTTTTTTGGAAGACATGACCTTGGTTCTGTTAAGTACGGCCTGATCCATGCACTTGTGTAAATGCTCATACAGCGCCTTGGTGTATAATTCCATGGCCATACATTCTTTCCCTGTTTGTGTGGGTGACGTGAAATTTGACACTTCTGTCATCAGAAGCACAAAATTGGCGTCAGAAAAGTTTTTTACTGTGGTTTCCTTCATGGGGGGTGCGGGTGGGATTTGGATATCGACTGTGATTCACTTATGGTCAGATCTGATTAGGGAGGAGTTGATCACTGGTGTAGAGCTGCGGTCTCCCATGTTTGTGATGACCAGATCGAGAATGTTTCTGCCTCTGGTGGGGGTGAGAATGAGTTGGTCTAGGGTATTGGAGTTAATGAATTCCAGAAATCATTGAGCAAATGAGTTGGTGCAGAGTAATTTTCCCAGCTAATGGAGAGGTAGTTAAAGTCTCCCAGTATAAGTGTATTGAGTTGAACCTTAATGCTTTCCAGAGTGTTCAGAAATGCTGAGTGGGAGTCTTGGGACATTGTGGGGGATCTATAGCAGACTACAACCTGGATTGCCATTTTATCCAGTGCTAGTTGTACCTGTAGTATCTCTGATGCATTATGTTGGGCCACCAGTCTGGAGGTGTGCGTGTCCTTTATGAAGATGGATACGACCCCTCCTTTGGGGCTTTGGTCCACTCCTCCTTTGTGGCTTCTGTCTAGGTTTGGGGGTCAAAATGTGTGATATGCTGTGTAGCCTGATAGCACTGGGGTGCTCTCTGGAGCCTTGAACCAGGTCTCTGTTACTGCACAGAGGTCGATGTTCTCCAGTTTTAGGAGAGACTTGAGTGAGTGCATTCTGAGATTTAGGCTTCTAGCATTGAGTAGCATTACCCTCAGGTTGCATTTGTTTGCAGTTGTTATGGTGGTAATTTTGTCTTCAGGGCATTGCCTAAAAAAGGCACTATAGGGGTGGTAAGTGCGTTAGCCAGTTTCCAGAATCCCAGGGGTGACAGATGCAGGCCATCTCTGGCAAAGCATTGAGGTCTGTCGATTATGTCATCCCAGGTAGACAAATACTGGATCCCCTTTGAATGACACCAGAAACTTAGCCAATTGTTGAAGTCAATCATGTTCTGCCTGCACTGTGGTATCATTCTAGGTGACGCTAGTATGCTACTCAGGGCTAGGGTCATACCTGCCTGGGCTACAAGATCCGAGAGCTCCTCCATGTCTCTTTTCATGTAGTCCAGAGAGGTATGTCTTAGGTAGTTCACAACAACATGGACAATGAACGAGTCATACTTGTACTTGTTGTACTTGTTGTGGAGAGACCCAAGTGCATGCGTTATATGGTAGATCCTGGCACCTGACAGGCAGCTGGCCATAACTTTCCCCTTATTTAACTTAGTGAGTGGGACATCAGTGTGCCTTACTATACAGTCACCAATGATTTGTGTATTGGGTAGACTGTTTTTCCGTAGGGGCTTAGGTTGAGTGGCACACTGTTTATGTGGGCCATGTGTCATGGGGGTTGTGTTTGGGTGAGAGGGTTGCTTGCATTTTTGCATCGGAGAACCTCCACAAAAGTGTGTGTGTGTTTTGTGTTACTATGTGAGATGTGAGGTGGTGTGTGAGCCAGTGAGCTATGTGTTCTATGAGGTGTGGGATGTGTGTGTACCTGCTCCTCTTGACCCAGTCTTCATTTGAGAGAGCGTGGCTTCCAGTTTGCTTATGTACTTGCATCTCTCACAAGTGGATGTGAGGAGGAGAGGGTTGTCAGTGTACATGAGGCAGTGGCTACGTTGCCACAGGATGCCCAGGTTCACCAGGTTAATAGGAGAAAGTGTAGGGAACTGACCTTTAGACATGCCTGGATAGGTGCTTAGTATTTAAGTACTGTAACTGTTATGCAAGTACTGTAGTACTATAGCTGTGATGAAAGAACTGTAGCTGTTATGCTTCTTTATAGGTGCTAAAGCTGTTTTTGTGAGTGCTATTAGCCATTTGTGCAGCTACAATGATAGCTGCTAGAGGATCTGAGCAAGTGCTGGGTTTAGCGTTCTGATTTGATTGCTCAGAGATTAAACTTAGCAAGATCTAACGGAAAATTTGAAGAGCAGACCTTAAGGCACCGGTAATAGTTTACCCTAGCTTAGCAGCGCTGCTCGACGGACAAACCCGAGCAAACATGAGTTTTTTAAGTCAGAAAGTTGAAAGGGATAGAAGCAGCCCAAAATGGCCAATAAAAACAAATTCCTGAGCTGGAAACCACTCATCTTAGCGATAGGCTGCTCAGAGCTTAACATTCCCAGTGATAAGCAGAAAGACTTCCTTCTATCTCTGCAAGGTCTGGACAACTCAGAACACCAAATACAGTCTTGAAATCGGCAAATCTGAGATCTGGACTATTCTAGTTTTAGAAAAGGTAAGAAATGAGCAAGTAGATAGGATTTTTTTTTGTTTTTTATTTGGTTTGTTTGTTTTTTAGTTACAAAAACAGAAATGCAGTATAAAAATACACTTATAAGACTCTAAAAGGCTAGCACACTTGAGTGTGAAGCCTGTATCAGTAAATGGAGTTAAAATGATTTTTAAAAGTGCAGTACACAAAATAAGCAGAGAACAGTTAAATTAAATAACAAAGCTTGTAAAACAGCTGTAAAGAAGTGCAGCAAGGCAAAATTAAGCTCGGAAAGCAAAAACAGGTACTTATAATCAGGAAAAGTCTCTCTCTATTCTTTCTGCTGCTGTAGTACTCTGCAGGACACCCAAACAAGATCCTCTGAGGTTAAACAAGTCAAAACCCATGCAGGTTTTTAAGCCAGGAAGTTGAAAGGGATAGAAGCAGCCCAAAACGGTTCATAGGTTCATAGGTATTTACTAGGCTAACGACCACAAGGGCCTTTTTAAGCCTAGCCATGCATCCCAAATCTCTGACGAGCTCTGATACCCTTGATAAGTGTAAGCATGGGCCTAGGAGATGAACCATTACAGGTTACCTGTTTGCATCAGAAACCAAGGATGAATTTCCAGTTTCCCATCCAATTGTCCAAGTTGCACTTGAATTGGATTAGAGCAGAACTCTGCTTCACATGGATGGGGAGCCTGTTCCATAGATGAGATAGTCTCTGAGATACATACCTATCTCTCCAGAAGGTCCTATTTATATCACAAGCACGGTTTAAGGTTTTATATGGGTAATTCTGGTACTGTTTGTTTTGTGGATATGCAGGAGGTCCATCAGAATGGGGTCTGACAATGCCCTGTATGCCAAGCATATATCTCCCCTCAAAAGCCTGTAGGATACAGAATACAGGAATAGGGCCTTGAGGCAATCTGCATAGGAAATTTTACTTATGCCCTGTATTCTTTTAGTGAGGAACCTCTGTGGATGTTCCAGTTGGTGGATATGCCTGGTTAGGTACATACCAAAGGGGGCACTGTACTCAGTGATAGGTGTGATGAATGCCAAATACAGTGGAACAATGACTTCCTTGGACTTAAATGCCATACCTTTGTTTATAAGTTGCACAACATAGAATGATTTCCTCACCACTGTAGACATGTGATGATCAAAGGCTAGATTACTATGTGTGTTCCTAAGTCCCTGACTACTGGGTCAACTCTAAGGGGTGTGTTGTCAATATGATAGTTACCAGGGATAGATGACTTCCCAAAGGATACTATTATGCATTTCTTGGCATTTAGTTTTAGTCCATGACTCTGATACCAGTTGTTTGTCTGTGGCAGCCCCTCCTTTAGAATATTTGTGTCAGTGTGGGATTCAGTGATAGCTCCTAATTTGCAATCATCTGCAAATTTAGTCAGCCAGAGACCACTGACATTGGCCTTGACTTCCGAGAAGTAAACGAGCAGTCTAAGGACTCACCCCTGAGGGACTTCACTTGTGACTGGCCTCTTTGTAGAGGTGGACTCCCCAATTCTAACTTCCTGGCTCCGGTCTGTGAGCCATTTGGCTATCCACCAGCTAATAGGGGAGGTTCCTGAGAAACAAAATTAGAAATGAGGGAGTTGTTATGGCAACTAAAATTGAATACCTCTCCCTGTCTTAAAATACAAAGCTGCTAAACTTTGATTGTGATTTGATACTATATATATATATATATATATATATATATATATATATATATATATATATATATATATACATATACACACACATATATATATATATATATATATATATATATATATATATATATATATATATATTATTTATTGTATATGCATTTCTCAAATAATGAGGTTTTAGTGGAATTTATATGCATATATTTAGGATGGTTTTATTTATTTATTTGCTTAAGATAGTTTGATATTTCTTTTTCCATTAGTATTAGTAGTTATGTGGTTTTAATTTTTAAGTCACTGTACCTTTTATATAATTGATTTGATTTCAATCATGTGACCTCTGTTTGATTATTTAATTGATGCTGGTGATATAGCTGAAACGATTCTGATGTAGTCTTGAGTATAAAAGACAAAAGCACTCAACTATTTTTATATACTTTTTATACATTATTAAACTATAATAAATTCAATTACAAAGGTTCCATGGTAGCTGCTTAGGATCCTTCCAGTTATAAATATAACTTTGAGTGGCTTTTACAACTTAAAAGAATTTTGGATTTGTATCCCCAGTGCAGTTTTGACACTACATGAGCCTGGTGTGGATATTTCTGAGGTTTAGCAGGTATGCCAGACATAACACCCTTATGGCCTGCCCTGAAACAGGTCTGAGGACTTCATACATTCATAGCATGAGCTTGCTTCCCTGATGTCTTGATGGGATGAGCTCCAATGGACATCCTCACAATCCTTGAGGTGAAATGTATCCTGAGCTGTGCAGATTCATTGGGAAGGATACTTATATTCCATGTCCCAGCTGCTTCTGCTGTAACTCACTAGACAAAGACCTTCGAGTCATGTTGTGGCACAGGAAATCATAATTGGTGGTAAGTGAATTGTGTCACAGAGGATCCACTGTCACCACTATCAACAATACTTACTACAGTAAGCAGAGTTCACTGAGCATGAATTTGACTTATTATCTCTCTGACTTGTGTGCCTGGTACATTGCATAGGCACTGCTGGGACAATGCTGTGTGCCATGTCTATGTGCCTGGCATCCCAATTTTGGGAGACCTGTGAAAGACACATACAATCTAAATGTGCATGTCACCATTTCATTGCTGTTAATGATGTGTATGTTTCTGGGTGTATAATTCATACCTGGGGATTCATCACTGTTGACTATTTTGGCAATTGTTGCTAACTGCACAGTGGTGCTGTCCACTGCTTGATATATGTATGATCCTTTGTGGAGGTTTAATGCATGTAATACATGTTTTTATTTCTTTGCTAGTTCTAAAACTTACAGCTACTAAATGGACATTTATGATATGTGGCTCTGCTACATGGCACATAAAGGCATGGATTCAGAAATCCATAGCATACTGCTCGATCCTGTTTGCAGCAGGATTGTACTATGCACTGTGTGAATATGCATGATGTATGTGTGTATGTGTGTGTGTGTGTGTGTGTGTGTGTGTGTGTGTGTGTGTGTGTGTGTGTGTGTGTGTGTGTACACAAGAATGCACATGCATGGATGCATGTCTGTAGGTGCCTATATAACTATGTTGCAGGGATTAAACACTAGTATGGTTACCTCTATTGGACATTGTTCATTTCAAAGACATGATAATGAGCCAGTAATGACATGTTGCTCTGAGCAGCACTATCATGTCTCTGAATTGCAGTATATTGCCATTGTGCTATTGGGCACTTCAGCATTGCACAAATAGCATCGGTAGTAATAGTTTTTATGAATTCTAGCCATGTATGACACAAGTTTACATGGTGCACTAGTTAGTAAACATTCACCTATGTGTATCACTATGGCTGAAAATATGTCACATGCAAAGCTCTAATATGTGTATAACCAGATTTTGCTTTTGTGTTTCAAATTAAGAGGGACAGATGTCTAACTTACATGCCAGGTATAACATTACGTATTTCAGGTTGCTCAGTGTGAAATAAGTTAAAAGTTTAGATTTAACCAAAAAAGATGTTATAGTCATTTGGTTTCAACCTGGTTACTGAACTGTTGCTATGTGGGAGTTATTCTCCATTTTATTCTTCTGTAAGGATATAGTTACAGGCTCTAGGTAATAAAATGTCTTTTTTAGTGTTTGTATTCCATGACATGAGAACTAATACTTTCTTATTCTCTCTTCTCCCCTATTATTTTTTTTCATCCACATTGCTTTTGATTTGTGTTGTGTTAACTTTTAAGATGATTCAAATAGCAACTTAACATGGTGTGCAATACGTTAAACTACAATTTGCGAAAATGTGTTTTGCATTGTGCACCAAAAGGCTGTTTGATGTCACTATGCTGTGTTTCTTATCCTGCTATGTTATCTTAGATTTAAAAACTATGTTGCAGTGCACACCCTTTAGACACATTTAATAATTATATTCCCTTATTTAAGTGTTGGTAGCCAGGACAGTACTTATATTCTGAGATGAGATCCAGGGAGAAAAATTCTGTTAACAATATAGTAAAGAAGAAAAAAATAGCAAAATTACAAAAAATGCTGTCAATATAATACAATTAACAACGGTAATGAACAAATAGTACCATAAAGAGGTATTGGCATTATCAGTATCAAAACAGGCAAAAACTACAGAAGACAGAGATAATTATAAATAAGTTATTTAGAAGGTGAATTGAGGCAGAGGGAAAAGTGGGCAGCTTCAAGTTTTGGGTTCATAGGTTCATAGGTTCATAGCTTTATACTAGGCTATCTGCCCTAAGGCATTTATAAGCCTAGCCCAAATTTTTCTGGCTTACGCCACCCCTTATATGAAAAAATACTGTGCCCATTAGTTTGTTGTGCCTCTGTCCAGCAGTAACACAGAGATGATTCCCGGGATAAACCTATGATCTCCCATCCACAGGTCAAGATTTCTCTTGAACAGAGCCAGCGAGGTGCTCTGCCTCACATGGACCGGGATTTTATTCCACAGCATAGGGAGTCTCTGAGTGATAAATCTATCCCTCCAGCACGTCCTATTTATATCCGTGCTCAGGTTTAAGTCACTTGCTCTAGTGGTTTTGGTGGATTTGGATTTTTTGAGGTGGAGCATGTCCATTAATTCCGGGTTGGACATGGCCTTGTATGTCAGGCACATGTCACCTCTGAGCAGACGGTATGCAACTGAATAGAGCTGGAGTTTCTTCAATCTGGCAGCATATGACAGATTTTGGAGTCCCTTTATCCTTTTGGTGAGGAACTTTGGGGTCTCTCCAATTGCTGCAGATGTCGGGTGCGATACATCCCGAATGGGGCATTGTACTCGATCATTGGTCTGATAAGTGAAGAGTACAGGGCAACAATGACCTCACTAGATCTGGATGTGAATCCCTTCATGATCAGGTGGGCAATGTAGAAGGTCTTTCTAACCACTTTAGCAACGTGAGTGTCAAAAGAAAGGCCACTGTCAACCTGGGTCCCCAGGTCCCTGATAACCTCTTCTGTGCTTAGTGGATTGCCACCTATATGGTAGCTTGGGGTTACCCTGTTTTTCCCGAAGGGTATGACTATACATTTTTTGGTGTTTAACTTCAGGCCATGGCTCTGGCACCAGCTATCTGTTTCCGTGCGTCCCTTCTGAAGGATATCTGTGTCCGATGCACTTTCCACTATGGTGCCCAGCTTGCAGTCGTCTGCAAACTTTGTCAGCCAAAGTCCTCCCATGTTGGCCTGTACATCTGAGAAGTAGATGCTGAACAATAGGGGGCCAAGGACCGAGCCCTGTGGGACACCGCTTGTGACCGGCTTGGAGTCTGACATAGCGCCAGCAACTCTAACCCTGTGGGTTCTGTTCTTAAGCCAGTTTGCAACCCATCTTGTGACATATGGATTTACATTTAAGCTGGTAAGTTTTTCTACAATACCCGAGTGGAGTATTGTGTCGAAGGCCTTTGCAAGGTCAAGGTAGGCTGTATGGACTGCCTTTCCCTCATCAATGGCCTTGGTGACTGTTTCGAAGAAGTCAACCAAGTTCAAAAGGCATGATCTGCCCTTGACGAAGCCAAACTGGGTCGGGTACAATGTCTGCAAGTCCCCTATATCTTTGTTTATGAGCTCCATTATGATCCTCTCCATAGCTTTGCAGACTAGACTTGTTAAGCTTATGGGGCGGTAATTACCAGGGTCCGTAGAGGCACCGCCTTTGTGGAGTGGGACCACAGTTGCTGTACGCCACTCCTTGGGCACGTATCCTGTGGTAAGGCTGAGATTAAACAGCTGCCTTATGTGCGGGTTTAATTCCTCATTTAGCTCGTGTAGCACACAGCCGGGTCCCGGTCCCATTGATGCTGTGTTTTTAGCTTTAGAGAGAGCAGCTTTCACCTGCGCATTTGAGATGTCTGGGAGGCTACACTCCGCTGGGATAGTTATCTCTCCTTTAGGGGGGAGAGAGGGGTGAAGTTTGCACTGAACCTGTCTGCCAGTATGTTGGCAATGTCTGTGGGTTCAGTGATTTTTGTATCATTTTGGACTAATTCTGAGCATATATGGGAGTTTCCACCCAGGTTCCTAACATAGCTGAAAAAGGCCTTATGATTGTCCTTTGAATCCATGGCAATTTTTCTCTCAAAATTGGCCTTAGTTGATTTTATGAGTGCTCGTATTTTTTTACTAATAATGATCAGGGGTGACTTCCCTTTTATGGATTTTGTTCTATCATGTAATAGCTTTCTCCTCTTATTGTAAAGTTTGTTAATGGCTGGGGTCCACCAGACTGGATGTTTGCCCTTTGTGGAAAGAGTCTTGGTTTTATTTGGGATTGCCTGATCCATTCAGTCCTAGAGGTGTTCATAGAAGGCATTTGTAAGGGCTTCCGCAGCTTGGGTTGTGGTTTCCACTGGCTCAGGAGCCTTGAAGGATACCACACCAGTCTTGAGTAGTGTGAAGTTTGCTTTAGAGAAGTTCTTCACTGTGGTCTTTTTTGTTTGGGGTGGGGGCGGGATGTGGATTTCCAGTGAGATTAGTTTATGATCAGATCTCACCAATGAGGGATATACTTCCGGTGTGGAGCATTTTGTCCCCATGTTTGTGATAATGAGATCTAGTATATTTTCTCCTCTCGTGGGAACAGTGACTAGCTGTTCCATGGCATTTGAATTTATGAACTCCAGGAACTGTTGGGCTAGAAAGTTAGGGCTTGAGTAATGTTCCCAGTCTATATTCGGGTAGTTGAAGTCACCCAATATGATGGTGTTTGGAGATACATTTATACCCTCCAGTGTCTTCAGGAAGGCTGTGAGATAGAAAGAGATAGAAAGACATGCAGCACTTTTGGCCAAACATACCAGTCAAATGGATTGTCTGGCATCAGTGTTTTAGTGATTAACCAATGAGGTAACTGAGCTGTGTGGTGCAGTGAGGGACTGTTGCACCAATTTAAAAGAAGTAAACCGAGCTGCAGAGAAGTAGGCTTAAAAAAATATATAACACTGAGAGTTGGAGTAGGAGGGCCAATCTCAGGGTAAATCAGGTACCCGAAACTATTACATAAAGAGAGCTTAAGCCTTTCTTTGAGAGATTCTTTTTGAAAAACACAAGAGTGCCAGATTACATCATTCAGAACATAGTGACAGACAGTCTACAGGGTGAGGCCATATAAGAAAGAAGCAGCTGTGCTTATGCATGTGTTGACTGTCCTTGTGTCAGCTAGATCACATGACTGGATTGTACACTTAAGCACGAATTCAAAGGACATTCAGTGGGATAAATATAGAATGAACTTTTTAACTGACTACTCAAAAGAACTATTTGCTGTTAGAAAATCCCTCTTTCAACATAAAAACAATCATGTAGAATTGGGGTTTAAAGTATCTCTTATTTATCCAGCCATTCTGATTAAAGAGCTGGAAGGAAAGAAAGTGTTTCTGAAGTCTGAGGGGGAAGTCACTGCTTTTATCAGCCAAGCAGGATCACAACCATATCAATTAATTGAAGATTTTGCTGCAGAGGAGGATAGTTGAACTGATGGGGAAATGGTGTGGGAGATGGTGAAAGCAAAATGACATGGGGCATTTCCAGCTAGTAAATACCCCATACTTGGAGCAACTTAGCAGAGAAGAAAGCTGTTTTCATCCCTAAGAAAGCTGACAATGGGAATAGTCATATGGCTAATTGCGAAATAGAGAGGAATGCAGGCAATGGTGCACCAAAGGCCCCAACCAAAGCTCGGAGTAGTCAGGCTATTGACAATGTGCTACTGAAAGACAGTGCTACTCTGGAGATCACAAATAAAGAAGGCAATGAACCAAGTCCTAGGCCAGGATACAGGCAGGATTCAAGGAAAAGATAGAGATCTTTGGACTTTTAAGAATTTGCTGACAGGGAGAGTACTCCAAAGAACAGAACATGGTTGGAAATTTTATCTGGATCTTTGGTCTCAGGGGATGAGGTGTGCTGGTCACAGAGAGGATTAAGTAAACCTAACAGAAGTATAACAGATGGTTGATGGGACAACATGGAGGAATCAAAGTGTTTATTTTTTGCTCAGTGCTACTTATCTTTTCTTCTGTCCTGAAGATGAGCTCCAAGGGGGGAGGGGTAACTTAGACAGAATGGACCTTTTAAACATTTTATATTTGGACCTAACAGTTACTCCCTCAGAAGTTAAGAAGTTGGGTGTGATTAATCATTTTCTGATTTTGCATCCATTAAATTTTCTGAATAATTTTATAGCTGTTTTCTGTTTTAATTTGCATATATGTCACATGCTAATAGATGTTAGAAATTTTATTATATAGGTTTTAGTTTCTAGATTATAATATGGTGTAGTATATTGACACAACTGAATTGTCACTATTTCTGTCCATTACTCCAGATACTTCTTTACTTACATGATGATATGGTATATCTCATGATGCGACACAGAAATATCTGAAAGTAAGCTTGACTTTCTGCACAGTTATATTAATAAAGTGATTATACTGGTGATGACAAATTTATTAGCAATTGAGTTTACACCAGTGGTCATTAAAGGGGCAGCCTCCATGAAAGTGAATGGGTATTTTGATTATTTGGAGATGTATTAACTTGAGATAATCTTTTTTAATACGTTTGGCAATTGGGAGTTGGATTTTTTTCAGAGGGGGAACTTCAATAGCCACCACAGGCATTATAGCTTGAGTATAGATGTGTTGCACCCAAGGCACTAGGAGCTAGCTTGGAATATACCTCTGGAGTTGTGTTTCAGGGAGGAGGGACACTCAGAAGAATTAAGATACATTTAGAGATCAAACAGAATGTTGTGATGTTTTATCAAAGTTTAAGGAGATTTTGACATTTCTCTCATGGAATGCAGAGGGCAGTAGCCACCCCACTGGATGTTCCAGAATACATGAGAGATTAAAGAAGGCAAGGTCTCAAATAGTTTGTTTACAGGAGACTAAACTAAAGGTAAATGAGACGCATAATTTTAAAGCAAAAGGCTATAGAATTATAATAGCTGACTATTAGTCAGGTGGGGGGATGAAAGGCCTTCTTTCAATGTTTCACAGGTCACTTGGGTTCATCTAAGGAGCCAAAGAGCAGTGGTTGTGGTAGATGGCTGATACACACTGGGATAATCAACAAAGCAAGATGGATGACTGGAGACATTTATGCCCCCATGAAAATAAGGAAGAGATTTGTTCACAAATTCTTGGAATCTTTGCAGAGCAGTTATGTGCCAAATCAGTTTAGTATAATGACAGGAGACTTTACTTTGGTTCTTTAGACAAAGAAAGATAGATTTTATGGGAAGCCTGAGTATTATAGATGGACCCACTCTATTTTAGGACATGGATGTTTTAGTATTGTTGGGTTGATATTTGGAGGCACTATAACATGGATTCTGTTACACCTTTCATTTCTAGGATTTGGCCTCAGAAAGAAGCAGGATTGACCTTAACCTGATTTTATCACATTACAGTAACTCTGTTTTTGCTCATACTATACATGAAATAGTGCTTTTGGACTGTTTCCGAATTAAACTAAATATAGCATTGGAGGAACAAGCACCTAAATTATGGGGGAGAGGTGAAGATGAGGTTTGAAATGGTCACATTCTAAATGGCAGAAATGTTGAGTTAAGATAAAATTAGGTCAGCTGATAGAAGCAGAACAATGGAGAGAAGAGAATCATTGACTGGATCTTGTGGGGGGATGTAAAGTGTTGCCATTATTGATAAAGAAGGATTACAGTGAAGAAGAGGAGGGTAATATAAATCTGAGATATAGAACATTTCTAGAAATTCAAAGGAAGTTAGTCGTGGGACTATCTATGATTTTAAGGACGAGGAGACAAAATGGTTTATTGAACTTAGATTGTTGGAATCATCAAAGATGGAAGCAGACAGAGTTGTTAGCAAGAGGGCATTTTTGGTGGCTAAACAGGGAGTATTCATCTCAGGTACATAGCTTGGTGTATTAGACAATGGTTCCTAAGGGTATTTGTAGTATTTGTAGTGCAAGGTGCAACCTCAGGAGGAGACATTATCTCTAGTGATAATAAAATTAGAGTTGCCTCTAAAAACTTCTACTGAGATTTACATACGGCACAAAGGGGTAGTGGCTCATTGAGATGGAACTTTCAAGTATCAGAAGTTAGACCATTGTCTAGGGGACAGACAAAAAGATTCAATAGCTCAATTACCTATGCAGAGGTTATGAGAGCTGTATGAGCTCTTAATCCACACAAAGCACTGGGAATTGATGAATTCCCTGCTGAATTTTATAAATGGTAGGGGAGGGGGGAGCAGAGCCACATCCAGCACTGGGTGACCTAAGTAGTCACCTAGGGCTCACTAGCTGAGGAGGGGGCTCATTGGCTGGGGGACTGGCTACAAAAAAACTATATTTCTTCTTTAAGAACACACTCTGCATATTATATTTCTTCTTTAAAGGACGCACACAGAATGTGTCCTTAGTAGTGTCTGTGCATGCATCTTTAATACAATGCATGCACACTTAAAATGAAACAGAGCACATGAAACAAACATGGATTTGAATTACAGATGGGCAAATGCAGGGGATCTGTGAGTTGGATATGAAAACCCCCATGATTTGAATCTGGCCTGAGGACCTGAACCTGTGACTATGGATATGGATTCCTGTGTGTGTGTGTGTGTGTGTGTGTGTGTGTGTGTGTGTGTGTGTGTGTGTGTGTGTGTGTGTGTCTGTGTGTGTAATGCCCCAGTTAAGGATGGCAGGTTGTAACTATTCAGGCTCAAACTCTGTACCTTCAATACGGGACCCTAGAGCCTGAATCATTTACACTATCTGCCAAACTGTCACCAGCAAGTACATTTCAAGACTGTTGAGCTTCTGTGCATTTTGAAGGACTGTTTACAATGTGTAACTGTTTTGTTTAGAAAATGGCCATAAATGGTGCTTGTGCTATAAATTTTAAAAGCAGTGAGTATTAGCACAACAGCTAGCATGCTGCCTTTGGTACAGAAATCTGTGAGTTCTACTCCCACATCACATGTATATGGAATTCTGATACTGTAGTGCCTCCTTTAAGGGGGGATGGGAGTGCTGCACACATGAGTGTCCCGTTCATAGGTTCATACTAGGCTATCTGCCCTGGGGCATTTATAAGCCTAGCCCGATTGTGTTTGGCTTATACCACCCCTTGATTTGAGTATACTGTGCCCTTTTTAAAGTTTAGTTTACTGTGCCTCTGTCTAATAGTGACACGGAAGTAATCCCCGGGACAAACCTACGATCCCCCATCCACTCATCAAGATTCTTCTTGAAGAGAGTCAGTGAGGTGTTCTGCCTAACATGAATTGGAATTCTATTCCAGAGCGAAGGGAGACTCTGGGTTATGAATCTGTCCCTCCAGCATGTTCTATTTATTTCTGTGCTGAGGTTCAAGTCCCTCGAGCGCATGGCTCTAAGGGATTTAGATTTACTGAGGTGGAGCATGTCCATTAATTCTGGGTTGGACATAGCTTTATATGTCAGGCATAAATCGCTTCGAAGTAGGCGGTATGCAACTGAGTAGAGCTGGAGTTTTTTTAACCAAGCAGCATATGGCATCTGTTTGAGTCCTTTGATCCTCCTGGTGAGGTACTTTTGGGGTCTTTCTAATTGCTGCAGGTGTCGGGTAAGGTACATCCCAAAGGGGGCATTGTATTCTATGATGGGCCTGATGAGGGATGAATAAAGGGGCACGATTACCTCTCTTGATCTAGATGTGAATCCTTTCATGATGAGGTGGGCTATGTAGAAGGTCTTTCTAACCACTTTGGCAATGTGGTTGTCAAAAGAGAGATTGCTGTCAACTTGGGTCCCCAGATCCCTAATTACTTTCTCTGTACTTAATGGGTTACTACCTATGAGGTAATTTGTGGGCACATTGTTTTTGCCAAAGGGTATGACTATACACTTTTTGGCATTTAGCTTTAGACCATGGCTCTGGCACCAGTTATCCATCTCTGCGAGACCTTTTTGAAGAATGTTTGTGTCAGCTGGAGAGTCGATTATGGCACCCAGTTTGCAGTCATCTGCGAACTTGGTGAGCCATAGTCCTCCCACATTGGCCTGTACCTCAGAAAAGTAAATACCGAACAAGAGAGGTCCTAGGACAGAACCTTGTGGGACACCACTTGTGACCGGTTTTGAGTCTGACATGGCTCCAGCAACTCTGACTCTGTGGGTTCTGTCTTTGAGCCAGTTTGCGACCCATCTTGTGACATAGAGATTTATATTTAGGCTGGATAGCTTATCTATGATGCCCGAGTGGGGTATTGTGTCAAATGCCTCTGCGAGGTCCAGATAGGCTGTGTGGACTACCTTCCCTTCATCTATGGCCTTGGTGACTGTTTTGAAGAAGTCGACCAGGTTCAAAAGGCAGGATCTGCCCTTGATGAAGCCAAATTGGGTAGGATCTAGTGTCTGTAGGTCCCCAATGTCTTTGTTTATGAGTTTCATGATGATCCTCTCCACAGCCTTGCATACTAGGCTAGTCAGGCTTATGGGGCGATAGTTTCCAGGGTCCGCAGAGGCGCCACCTTTGTGGAGTGGGGCCACTGTTGCTGTATGCCATTCTTTGGGCACATATCCTGTAGTGAGGCTGAGATTGTACAGCAGTTTTACTTGAGGGATTAGTTCTTCTTTGAGTTCATGTAGGACGCAACCCGCCATCTGGTCCCATGGAAGCAGTGTTTTTTGCTTTGGAGAGGGCGGCCTTCACCTGAGCATCAGAGATGTTTGGGAGGCTGCACTCTGCCGGGATAGATACTTGCTCTTTTGGGGGGGTGGAGAAGTTTGCACTGAACCTGTCTGCCAGGATATTGGTGATGTCTGTGGGATCAGTGTATTTTTTGCCGTTTAGAATCAACTCAGAACAAGTCTGGGAGTTGCATCCCAGGTTCCTAACATAACTGAAAAAAGCCTTATGATTGTCTTTAGTGTCCTGTGCAATTTTTCTCTCGAAGCTGGCCTTGGAGGATTTTATGAGGGATCGTAATTTTTTGCTAGTACTGATCAGAGATGCCTTCCCTTTTAGGGATTTTGCTCTATCATGTAGTAGCTTCCTCCTTCTGTTGTACAGTTTATTTATGGCTGGGGTCCACTAGACTGGACGCCTGCCTTTGGATGATTGGGTCTTGATTTTGTTTGGGATAGCATGATCCATGCATTCCTGGAGATGTCCGTAGAATGAGTTTATATAGGATTCTGCAGTTTGGGCTGTAGTTTCCACTGGCCCTGGGGCCTTGAAGGATTCCACTTCAGTTTTGAGAAGTGTGAAGTTCACTTTTGAGAAGTTTTTCACTGTGGTTTTCTGGGCTGGGGGTGGGGTCGGGATGTGGATATCCAGTGAAATTAATTTATGGTCTGATCTTACCAATGAGGGATATACTTCTGGTATGGAGCATAGAGTCCCCATGTTGGTAATGCTCAGGTCTAGTATGTTTTCCCCTCTTGTGGGAGTGGTGACTAGTTGTTCCATAGCATCTGAGTTTATAAATTCCAGGAACCTTTGGGCTAAGGTGCTGGGGCTTGAGTAATGCTCCCAGTCTATGTTTGGGTAGTTGAAGTCACCCAATATAATGGTGTTTGGAGAGATCTTAGTGTTCTCCAATGTTTTCAGGAAAGCCAAGTGGGATTCCTGACTTTGAGAGGGTGGTCTGTAGGATGCTATAAACTGAAAAGCAGTCTTGCCCACTGTCAGTTGCACATGGATGGTCTCCGATACTTCGTGCACTGCCACTAACCTGGAGGTGTGGATATCCTTGATAAATATGGAAACTCCCCCCCCCTTTGTGGTTCGGTCCGGGTTTTGGGGCCGAAAAGCATGATATGAAGTATAACCTGGTAGTGCTGGGGTGCTCTCTGGAGCCTTGAACCAGGTTTCTGTCACTGCACAGATATCGATGTTCTCCATACTGAGGAGAGTTTCGAGTGCATGCATCTTGAGGTTAAGACTTCTGGCATTTAGCAGCATTACCCTTAGTTTCTTGTTCCTTGTGCTGTCTATGGAGGTGGGTTTGACTTTTGAGCCTTGCCTAAAAAGGCACTATGGGTGGCAAGAGCCTTTGCCAATATCCGAAAGCCCAGGGGTGACAGGTGCAAGCCATCCCTAGCGAAGCAACGTGGCTTGTCGAGCATGTCATCCTAGGCTGACAGACACTGGATCCCCTTTGAATGACACCAAAATTTTAGCCAATTGTTAAAATCAATCATTTTGTCTTTATACTGTGGCATCATTCTAGGTGAGGGTAAGATGCTGCTCAAGGTCAGGGTCATACCGGCCTGGGCTACATGATCAGAGAGCTCCTCTATGTCTCTTTTCATGTAGTCTAGGGAGGTACGTCTCAGGTCATTCACGCCAGCATGTACAATGACTGAGTCATATTTGTATTTGCTTTGGAGTGACCTGAGTGCTTGCGTTATGTGGTGGATCCTAGTGCCCGACAGGCAGCTCACTGTGACCTTCTCTTTATTCAGCCTGGTGAGCAGGACTTCAGTGTGTCTGACAATAGAGTCACCTATTACAAGGGTATCAGGTGTGTTATTCAACCTTAAGGGCTGTGACTGCTTGACACGCTGACTTTGTGTGCTATGTGTTGTACGTGTTTTGTTTTAGGGTAGCGTTTGCTTGGATGTCTGCTTTGGAGGTCTCTGTTACTTAGGTAGATTTTTATTTAGAGCCTCCGAGTATGTTTTTGTGTTTTTATGTGTTTGGCTCGCTGTTGTGGTGGGACTATGTGATACTGGAATTGTGTTGTGTGAAGTTACCTTCTCCTCCTGACTGGTTACACCAGTTTTGAGATGACAGAGCTCAGCCTCCAGTTTGGCTATATGGTTGCATCTCTCACATATATTTGAACCTGTTTGGAGGAGAAGAGGGTTGTCCGTGTACATGACACAGTTGTAACATTGCCTCAAAATTCCCAGATTCACCAGCTGGACTGGAGAGGAAACCATTGACTGACCTTTGGACATGCTAGAGTAATATAGGGAACTGAATTAAAATGGACCAATAGGGGACAAGGTAATCGTAGAGAGTATAAGAGTAAGTAACGCTTATGGTTTATTAGTGCTAACTTGTAAGATTACTTATTTGGACCAGTGAGGGGCCTTAGAATGAGAATATGGTGTTTAATTTGAGAGATAGAGCAGTTCTAAGGGAAAAAGTGAAGAGCAGACTTTGTGGAGCCAGGAAATAGTTTAAACCCAATTAGGCGGCGCTGCCCGATGTTGCGCTATGCGCAAAAACGCGCAAAAGAGGGTTTTAAGAGAGGGAGATTAAGGAGTTTGGAATTGACCCAAAATGGCCAATAAAACTACAGTTTCAAGGCAGTAACCACTCCCACAGGGGCAGGCAGGCTGCTCAATGTTTATCACTGCCACTGATGAACACAGAGACTTCCCTTTAGCCCAAGCAAACAATGGCCTCCAAGAAACTTACAAACAGTTCAGAACAGCAAATCTGTAACTGAACTTTTTTAAATCTCAGAAAAGTGGGAAAAAATATTTTTTTGTATTTTTGTTTTTTTTTTTAAGGAAAGCAGAGGTTCACAAGTATCAACAAGTTAGAACAGTGCAGTAAATGACCCCACACTTGAGTGCTAGGCCAGAGACAGATAAAATGCAAGTTTTAAGAAAAAAATGATTTTAAAAATAAGTGCAGGCAGGAAATTCAGTAATCAGCTCTAGGTTGTGTTCTAAATACAGTTACCAACACAGAAATCAAGTTTAACAAGCCAGAAAATGCTCAAAAGTAGGCGGCAATGCAGAAAAACTTAACAAATAATGTGAAGCAAAATACTTAAAATCTCAAAAGTGGCTCCTTTCTTCTCTCAGCATTTTCTCCTCTTGGTGGGTGCTTCACCAACAGCCAACAAGTCCAAAAAGATGCCAAAACCACAAGGCAATCGGGTTTTAAGAGAGGGAGATCAAGGAGTTTGGAATTGACCCAAAATGGCCAATAAAACTACAGTTTCAAGGCAGTAACCACTCCCACAGGGGCAGGCAGGCTGCTCAATGTTTATCACTGCCACTGATGAACACAGAGACTTCCCTTTAGCCCAAGCAAACAATGGCCTCCAAGAAACTTACAAACAGTTCAGAACAGCAAATCTGTAACTGAACTTTTTTAAATCTCAGAAAAGTGGGAAAAAAGCAAGATTTTTTTGTTTTTTTTGTTTTTTTAAAGAAAGCAGAGGTTTACAAGTATCAACAAGTTAGAACAGTGCAGTAAATGACCTCACACTTGAGTGCTAGACCAGAGACAGATAAAATGCAAGTTTTAAGAAAAAAAACGATTTTAAAAATAAGTGCAGGCAGGAAATTCAGTAATCAGCTCTAGGTTGTGTTCTAAATACAGTTACCAACATAGAAATCAAGTTTAACAAGCCAGAAAATGCTCAAAGGTAGGCGGCAATGCAGAAAAACTTAACAAATAATCTGAAGCAAAATACTTAAAATCTCAAAAGTGGCTCCTTTCTTCTCTCAGCATTTTCTCCTCTTGGTGGGTGCTTCACCAACAGCCAACAAGTCCAAAAAGATGCCAAAACCACAAGGCAATCGGGTTTTAAGAGAGGGAGATCAAGGAGTTTGGAACTGACCCAAAATGGCCAATAAAACTACAGCTTTAAGGCAGTAATGAGATGCCTAGTAACTATGAACCTGTTGCTGGTTTGACAGCCATTCCCTATTGCAATATTACCAACTTACCAATTTTTTTAAATGCAACACAGGCAGTTTATTCTTCATGGGCAGCAGGCACTGAATTTGTGCTATAAAAGCTGAAATGTAAAATTGTTTACTAGCAGCAACCTTTTCATTAGTTATAGATCTCTTTAATGTAGAATTATTTAGATGAATTTACTTCTGCATTGACTGTGTATATTGACTGATATCGGTGCATTGTAATGACAGACGTTTGAGTGGCCTTTTGTGGTTGAAATGTTCTGTAATGGGCAGTTTTGTCCTTATTGGTTCACACGTTTTGTTTCATTGCTTACTGGAAAAATTTTCAAACCTACAAATTTAAAACATACTCTAACAAGTGTCGCTGTATTATATAATGAATATAATTTAATACAATCAGGATAGCACACCAAAGAACACATGCATGTATGCATTGTCCAAAAAAATGTGTGCAAGGGATCTATGGTTTGAAAACCGCCACTGGCCAGATGCATTTTCTTTGAATGTGGGTTTCAATGCCATTTCTATGAATGTGAGTTTCAAGGGCAGAGAAGCTTACTGTTCATGCTAAGTCTGTTTTCACTGTGAGACTGTGTTGTTTTGTTTAGCAAATGGCTATCAGTGTTTGTGCTATAACATTTAAAATAAAAGTTTTAAATATCTCTAATCATTGTAGAAGTAAAGAAGAAAGTAGTATGTACACTGGCAGGTTTGAACAGTGTTTATGGTAATTCAGAGAAATAGCCAAGTAATCAGATGCTGGAATGGCTGGGGGTGGCTGCTGGGGGGATGGGCTTGATCTAGTACCCTGCATAGGGCCCCAGTTGACCATGATCTCACTCTGAGTGCTTGTCAAAGACTCTGGCTGGTTTGTATAATTCCACAGCTTTTCTATACAGTTTGGGTCAGGGCCATAACAAGTCTATGATTATGGCAATACCGAAATGTAATGAGAGAATTTTGTAATTGGGAGATTGTACACCTATTTCCCTTATAACCCTAGATCCCATTTTTTTTTTCCAAAATATTAGCCAAAATGTTAGAAATTAAATTGCTGTGACTGGTAGCAGAGGGGCAAAATGGTTCTGTAAAAGGGAGAACAATAGTGGATAAATGGTGGAAGGCAAGTGCCTTTTTGCATATGAGTAAAACAGATTAACTTCAGGGATGGCATTTTTTGATATCACAAAAGCCTTCTACGTAGTTAGTTGGGAGATTTTATTTTACATGTTGGGGGAGGCAGGGTGTGGAGAGATTCCTAGGTTAGGTGAAGGTATTACATGATAATCCAGTTTTTCAAGTATTAATTAATGGAGAACTATCAGACAAAGACAGGGTAGAATGTAGGATTTGACAAGGATGTCCCCTTTCTCCCAGATTATTTGTTTTAGTAATGGAAGAGCTAGCCTTACATGTGTGGAACTTATTAAGGGTGGAATGGATGAGGGAGGGAACCATGAGTTCCTTTTTGATGTTTGCAGATGATTGTGTTCTAACGAGTTTAGATATTCTTAGGGTATGGGGGGGGGTGGATACTTTTTAGAGGTTTGGTGAGATTAAGGGACTGCAATATTATTTGGCCAAATCTGCAATTTTAGGAATAGGGGAGCATAACTGAGGGACCTTACTTTTGGACTTTCCTGTGGTCCAAGTAGCTTGGATTGTCAACTGTAAAAACCTGGGAAGAGACAGTTAGGAGTAACCTGGATAAATTAAATGTCAAAGTGAAAAATATGGGTTCAGTTTTGCAAAACTTACTGCCTTATTAGCAAGGATACAAACTGTTTATACCATAATATTCCCTCAGATTAGCTGCACTTTTAGAAATATCCCAGCTCCAGATGAACACCCATTAGTTAGAAAGTTGTAGGGATGATTAGATACATATATAGTAGGCACAGGAAAGAGATGGTCTGGGAGTGTGACTGCATGTATACCTTAAGTGCTTTGACTATTAGGGACTGGTTCACTTGAGCACAATGTACTTGCATTTAAGTTAGCACAATTTATACAACGGGGTCAAAGGAAGTAGAAGGGAATTATAAGTGGAACTGAAATGTTGAAACAGTTTGGCTATGATATTCCTAAAGAAGGATTTGTTGCTTTATGTGAGGAGTCTATGGTGCAGAGAATTTGATGTGGGGCAGGAAATCAGAAGATAGCATATGGGACCACCCAGTGGTACTGAGAGATGCAACAGCTCAGGTGAAGAAGCAATGTTCTGGTAAAGGTGTTTGGAAATGGGCTCACCTATCAGATATATAATCTGTTCACAACTAGACAGTGTGATCTACACCCATCTGTGATGTTATAATCTAGGTGAGGACTAATAGAACAGCACTGGTTAGAATAAGTACAGTTAGGATACATTTGGACTAGATAGATATGCAAAACAAAATCATCTTCCAAAATAATCCCACGGCGGAATTAGAAGGGAGACAAGAAAGGTAGGTCAGGGCTTATAAATAAGGATCTTTGGCAAACAAAGTCACAGATGAAGTTACACCTTTTGGAGGGGAGGTGGAGAGTGTAAGAAGGGATATGTTTGAATAAAGAGGCATGGAAGAAGATGGTGGAGGGTCTGCAATGGTTAAATAGATGGCCTAGGTATAAGAACCAACAAATGTGCATGATTCATATGTGCTATCTTACACCAGCTAAAAGTGCAAGATTGATAGGACAGCAAAGTGGAAGATGCAGTAGGTAGGACTATGATTGTGCTGACAATTTATGTATGTTTTGCAGGTGTAGAAAGATATGGACATATGGGATGTAATTAGAGAACAAGGAAAAATATAAAAATATACCTATTCTTGAATTAAAAGCTATAGGGAGGGAGGGTGACCTAATGGTTAAAGTGTTTGCCTTACAAACACAGGGTGCAGGGTTTGAGTCTCACAAGGGATAATTGACTAGACTTAAAATGGCTCGCAAGGGCAGTTAGCTTAGTACTAACCTATGATCTTGATTGGAAATTCTGGCTATTTGGGATAGTGCCAAAAACAAAGAAAGATAACTTGAGGAGAATGAAAGCAAGTTGGGTGTTGTCTTCTGTAGTTAAACTGTTATGTGCCAGGAACTGGAAAGCTTGACATACTTTAACAAGGGAGGAGATGAGAGAGTTTTTTTTCCATTTCCAAATAAGTCACATTGTGCATTCATTTAAAGGTTCATTGTCTGATGGTTCTACTCCTGATGAATGGCAGTTAATCCTTGACTCGGTTTGTGCATAATATATAACTATATTATATTATATGGACTTATTGGAAGTTATACAGTATGCTTTCTGATGGCATTTAAATTGTACTTAGTAACTGATTAATACTGATCTTGTATATAATGTATATAGTTACTGGGGGTCTGTTTTGTTTGGAGGAATTGTTTGTTAATTATTTGTTATTGCTCAAGAATTTGATGCATTGTTCATGTTATCATATATTGTTTTATGAGTTTCAAAAAAATAAATAGAATTCACACTAAAGAAAAGAACTGTTAGTAAGTCATAATGAATTGTAACTGAAATCCTGAAACAGACACATAAAACAATATGATCTATACTGGTGCACTAGTAATTAAAGGTAAGTGCTGACTAATGATTGTGGGGGCAGAGCAGACTACATTTTATTTTTTCTTTTACCCCTCTACAGCTGACCATCAGCTGCCTCCAGCTCCTTTTCTAATTCTATTATATCACCTGTGGGTCTTCATCATTGATGTAATGGTTCTCAATTTAGTCTCCTTTTTGCAGGTCACCATGGTCCACATGAGCTGCAAGAGTATCAGCTATGGCCTGCTACCACTTCAGCTGAGGTTGCAGATGAAGCTGTTAATCAGGCTAGGATTGGCTCATCAGGGAGGATTCTGGCCTGTCTCATGTAGGCAGCCTGCAGTAGTCCTCAGTCTTACCTGTAACAGACCACAGCAGATGACTTGGTGATCATCTGTTGGGATGCCACACAACAACCCTTCCTGCATTGGGTTACAGACTAGCTAGACCACTAACCAGTTTTATCAGGCTACTGGTGGGAAACTGTGGCCCTTACCACTGACCACCCATAACTAGGGCTCCAGTAAAATTCCTCTGAGCCTACTGACAGCTGAAAGGCTGTCTGTTCCTAGTCCCCTGCCATTTGTCCACCCTTTGTTTACCTCTATATGCATATACATATCCCATGTTTCACCCTTGTATATCTACATTCACCCTGTTTGTTTGTGGGCTTCTATGTATGTCTGCGTACCCCACTGCCCCCCACTACCTGTCTTCTCCCACCATTTCTCCCTCATTGTTCCTTTCACCTCCTCACAGTTTGTCTTATCTCTGTCTTTGTGTATAAAATGGAGTCCTCTCCCCACAAAAGACATATCCTGCCTTACCCCAACATGCTTTACCTTACAGCATTTGTGCTGTGTCTTCCTCTGCTTACTGTACTCCTCCTCTGGCTCTCCTCTACTCTTCTTTCTACACTATTTAATAAACCAATAAGGTGTACAGTTTGCTGCGCATCCATTTTCAGTTTGTTACTGTTTCCTATAATGTCATCTTTTGGGGCATACAGTGTCAGCCTGTCAATATAGATAACAGCTCACACGAACAGTTGTATTTCTCATTCTCATTTTTAAGAGTTTTGTGCAACATGGCACGGGACTGCTGTTTACCCTTCTTCATAGATTCTCAGATATATTGCCCTGCTTCATGTTTCCTCTTCATGTCAGCTGCTTCCCTAAATCACAGCAGTCTACTCACCCAAACTATTTAGTCCACCTTCTTTATTTATGAGTGTTTAACTCTACTGTTACCTGCCTATGGGGTTACTGCTCTCCTGCTCTAAGACTCCTGTCCTATGAGATACATCTATCTGGTGCAGTGGAGGGTAATGTGACACTAAAGTTTGGTTCAGATTCCTTCATTTATAAGATGATTTTTTTTATAAATGAAATGTAATATCTTCTTAGAATTTTAATCCTAGAATTGCTCTGATTGTTTGAATATAACACAAGGTGGTATTTAGATGTTTGTCTGAATATAACACAAGGTGGTATTTAGATGTTTTTCTGTATTCAACCTAGGCAAATGTTACAATTTTTAAAAAGTATACACACCTGATTTTCCTGCAGGGAAGTTCTTCAAAGATGGTCTCTTCACCACAAAGTGGGATTCCCCCACAACAAAGATTTTATATAGAACAGCACTATGGTTGATAAAACTCTGCAACACACAAGGTGGTGTTATGTCCCGCAGACCTTCTTCATTAAATATCAGCGCCATCTGTAAAGTGCAAAGAGGCTACAATTAGTCAATCAGACAAAGTAAACACCTTCCCACACTTGTATCTTATGCTAGTTGCCTTAGATCCTGAATGCTTAGTTAAATGTTACATACATCCTTTATATTTCATGAATTTAATTTTAATGGACAATTGGTAGTTTTCCTCTCATTAACTTTGTTCATCAACTGACTTCTGTAAGATATCTACTGCAAATATCTTAATTCCACATTAATTTATTCAGAGAAGAGATGGGATGGCAGGCAAAAATTCCATCAGGCAATGTCATGTCAAGAGGCTTAAAAATAACACACAAACACAGTTGATGCCATCTAAATTCCATAAGGTCTATATTCCAAATGATATCCCAGGAATGACTATGTACCACATTCCACACAAATGACTCTAGTTAGTTTATTAAGCTTAAATCTACATATCTGTATATAACATCTTTCACTTAGAAAAGTTAGAAAATATATTTATACTATAGACTTGTAAAATGTTATGCATAATAAAATAAAAACTCACTAGATCACAAATCACATCAACTTTACAATGTTTATTAAATTAAATACTTTCATCTCACAGACTTCTTGAGACCTCATCAGAATATAGTGCAAACTTAAAGCACAGAATTTCAAACCAAATGTCATAATCATATGACATCTAATATGCAATCAAATTGCTCCATACCAAACATTAAATAAAAGATGTACATTAACCATTTATATGATTCCAAAAGCATACCATGTTAAATATCATACAAAATGAATATGCAATTATTGAAAAACAAAATTATCATTAAATATTTTTCCAAAAAATCTAGTATATATTTTACTTTGCAATTTTGCTGCCATAATTTTAGTAAACTGGATATGGATGTATGATTGTTTAAGCATCTTTTTTGTAGCATTACATTTTAACTGCCAGGTTAATTCCCTATAGTCCATTCTACCTTTACAGGTTCTTGGGATTTTTGTCCACTTTTTCCCAATACAAAAAAAATCAATACAAACAATTGCATTCTTTTCATTTCCATGGTTTATATAGTAAACATTCTTATAAATTCTTATTCTTACCTACAGGGTATAATTGGTACCAAGCCAAGTTTCACTTTTAGGAACAATAGAACATTGAGAAATTAACTATGTTATAGTAATGCCACAACCAATACTGTCAGTAGATCAGATAGATTGGGCACATACATGTGTAGAAATTGTGGCGCATGTAAACACATACACAATGGCAGGACCTTTACACATCCCTCAAAGAAATTCAGTCATAGCAGTAATCTCTACGCTGATTGTTTCACATCTAACATGGTCTACTTCTCCTACTGTGTAGTATGCTACAGCTTCTACATAGGTAAGACCAATAGACGCCTGAAGGACAGGATCCTGGAACATTATAGGGATATTAGGAACTGTAAGGAGAATAGTGCGATTGCTATGCACAACATGAATACAGGACCTGAACATATTTTTAAATTTCTGGTTTTATAAATATTGTCTGAGAAATTAAGGTGGGGTAATTTATCTAATGACACAGAAGCTGCTGAGCAGAGATGGATTATTAGATTTAATGCAGACAGGCCCCCAGGGTTGAATCAAATGGTGTCACTTAAAACTTTTTTAAAAGCTCGACCTTTGAAACATTGATTCTCTTGAATTTTTAGATTTTTAATATGTTACAATACATTTTCTATATGTATTTATATATATATATATATATATATATATATATATATATATATTAGCATTTTATATTTCACATAAACATTTTTAATGTATGTATCTATATAAGCTGGATGCACTGGTATTGTATATTTATGTATATATATATATATATATATATATATATATATATATATATATATATGGATTTATAGTGTTGTCGCTAGGATTATCAGGTTTTTTATATATAGTTACACACCATACAAGGTTATATACATTTCTTATTTATCTTAGCTATAATTTCTTTAGTGTATGGTCTCTTTAATTGCATAATTGTGCTAATATGTACTGATGCACTAATTGTTATGTCCTTATTGGGTACAACTGAAATTTTGAAACATCATGTGACTAACCTCCAGTATTTAATGAATTATGGGATTTTTAACTGTTGTCTGATGAAGGGGTAGATCCCTGAAAACGCTTACCACTGTTTTGTAAGGATTTATTCTTTGTAACTTTGTTTTGATTCTTTCTTTATTTTTGTACTAAATTTCCCAGCTGTGGTACTGTCAGTGTTCTTACTTTTGTTGCTTTTCACTGACAGTTTTGTGCTTAGAGAGAGAATATTTACTTTTATAACATTCTTATAAACTCCATTGTTTAATTGTCTCTTTGTTTTCCCTAAATAAAATTTATCACATGTGGACATAAACTACATGACTGAAATGTCCCTGACATCCTATAAATTTCTCAAAACCAGCCACAATCACTTAAGTCACTGTGGCTGTAAACCCACAATATTTGCAATGTACTCCCACAGTATTTTTAATGGTCACATTTTGACATTTGTTTTACATTCCTGCCTGGATTATTATATGTCTCCAAAATGTCTTTAATATTTCTTCCTTTTCTAAAAACTATGGTAAATTCATCCCTATTTCTTTTTTAATTCATTGTTGAATACTAAATACCAGTTCCTCTTCATGATGAGGGAAGATTCATAAATGTCCTAAACTACTGCACAGGAAGGGTTTTGCACATAATAGAATACTTTACAATGCCCTTTATGTTTGAAAACCACTAACATAAAGAAGGAAGATCAAGCATGACTCCTTGTGCTGTGAGACAGTCTTGCATGATTTTTTTCCACTGCGTACAACAATCCACACCTGTGCTAAACAGTCCACCCTGATCATGTCCATTTACCATGACATTATCATTACAACCCCACTGGTCTTGGTGGCATGACCTACAGGTCATCAATGGTGGACTGCATAATGGTATAACGTAGATGAGCCCAGAGGTTCCCCTCCCCTGCCAGGATGTTATTCATCATATAGTGCTGTGCAATATATCTGTACCAGAAAAAAACTCAATGCATGAAAGGAAATTCCTTATCAAAAGTAGAGTCCGCTATGATATAGACAAGCCTGCTACCACTTACTACCATGCTGCACCCCTGCTTTGAGATACTGATGAGCTTCTACTGGTGGAACTTCATACAGCAGCAAATCCCTCATTTGCCATCATATGGCAATGACCCCGACCCTGGAGTGTGAGTCACTCCTGCATCATAACCATTTATGTTACTGGTGTGCAGCACCACTGAGTGCAGTGCTGCAACTAGCTACTGTATGGCATACCTGACCAAAACAGTCTACTGTAGCTACTGTTAGCACATTCTGGACAATGAAACAATCCACAGCCAGGAAGTTATTTTACGAAAGCGCTCAATCCTGTTGTGTGGACAAAACCTGTGTAATCCTGTTGTGTGGGCAATACACCTGTGTTGTTTGGGATATTTCTCCAGTGTGTCCTTGGATTTACTTCTGGCTGATTGGCTGTGGATTGTTTCATCTATTTGTTTTCGTTTTCCGGCTTGGTTACATTCTGGACAATGTCTGATGCCTTACTCAGCAGCACTGTGTAAACGTGTCATGCTACACACTGCAACCTATCATTCCTGTGCACAGAAGCACCCTGAACATTGATGCACATCAGGTGCTCGTGCTCAGTTCAGGATATTAGGTATGGGACTGTGTATCCTAAGGGCTACAGTAATTCAGACTGTCAGCATACTATACATAAGCACAAGATGCATTTATGCATCTACCTCCTATGTGCCTGAATATAAGGGCTGAGCTGGCAACAGTGATCTTCATGTCATATGATACACAGGAGTTCCAGAAATAATGCGTTTTAATGCAAAACTCATTGATGCTGGCCCACATACTTTGTCCCTGTATGTCATTTATTATGCTTTCTGATATGATGATTCAGAGAGGTGAAATATATTCTGAAAATTTAGACAAATATATCCATACCTGAAGAAATCTATTTGCTTGAAAGACTTTTGGACTTTGGAAGTACAGAAGTATAAATCTCCATGAATCTGTGGCTCATCTGCATCCACTAACATTTCTTTCACTCAAAACTAATTTTGTGAGAAATTAGAAGCTTTGGATCCAGAAATTTGATTGATTCATCTCTGCAAGTTGATTAGCCGAAAAGGCTGAAGAGATTTAGTCTGCTGCATTCTTGGATGTTGTCAGGAAGAAGCCAAACAAGGTTTATAAATCTTGTAATTTTATGAAGAGAAAGGTAAACTAGCAAACAAGCAATACCTAAAGAAGGAAATCAGTAAATACTGGCAGCTCAGCAAGAGTTTATCATTACATTAGAAATTTCATTTCAAGAGCTTACAAGTTCTTACAGAGTCACTAGATTCTAATGTTAAAAAGTTGAAGAGCACCATCAAGACCATGAATTTGGTGATCTGCTTGAATCATCAGTAAGAGACAGAATAAGTTGTGATATAAGAAATGATGAAACACGAGGCAGTCTTTTAAGAAAATCAAACGTAATCTTATCAAATGCTAAGGATGTGTACAGAGCAAGTATAATTACTGATCCACATTTAAAAGTAGTAACCAATGAATAGGTAGTGGGTAATATACAGTGTGAGTTAAATGAGAAGGAAAAGTGAGAAATGATGTCAGGATGTGTTGTAAAAGTAATGGATATAAAAAAGGCACACAACAATGCTCTAAAGGAACAAGCATTTAAGTTAGAGAAAATATTACATAACTTTAACAAAAACTTATAACAGACATTAGAATAAGCAAGACGGGATACAACATAGTTTAGCTTTTGATCAGTAGTGCATAATCTGTACTAGAAAAGAACATTTTTCAAAGAAGTGCAGAAACAAAAACAAGGGTCTTAAAATAGTTTGCATGTCACTAAAAAGAAATTTAAAAATTATTTGTTGTGGGAATTTGGAAGTGAAAACACAATACTCTACAATAGATACATGTGAAGTAATAAAGCGTGTGCATAAGTTAGACTGTTGGAAAGACGCAATGAGAAGTAATGGACTGAACTGAGTAGTCAGACTAGACACAATTAAAAAACTCAAATGTGTTGCAGAAGATACTTATTAAAATTTGGGATTAAAAAATATTCAAGGAAGAACTGTCATTGCATTGTTAACCTATTTTGGGTGGCATCATTAGGTAAAAAACTATTGGACTGTGTGTACAAAACTAAAAAGTTCACTCTTCTTTTTCCAAATTGTAGCATTTAAACAAAGAAGTGAATTCCCTAACATTTTGGGTAATCTGGAATACAAGATATTATAAGTAGAAATTACAATATAAAAGCACTTGTATATGTTAAAAACATGTTATACCATCACAGAAACATGTCAGATACTGTGCAGAACTGTTAACAATGATATCCCACATGAATGTACTGAGTTCTTGACAGAATTTTGAAGTGTAATAGGAGAACATCAAAGTCAAATAGAACCTTTCAATATTACCAGCAATATATGCTGTCAGAAATACCCACTAAACTAAGAAAGAAAGCAATTCGAGCCAATAGAGTTTATCTAGACCTTAGAACTTCTGTTAACACAGCAACATCTAATGGATCTATCCTACACTGGATTCTAACATCCACCCCAAACAATGTTGCCAGAAGTGGCACCCTACCTGATACCTGATAGATGTGACCACCCACTAAAGCTAGATAATCAGACACCCTAAATGGCCCCACAAGGTCCATCACTATAACACCATCAGTAGCATCACTAACTTCAATAAGAAAACTTTTACTTCAAGCCTGCTCCAGTTAAAAATCCTCTCCTTGAAGAAGCAGTAGGCTTATTAAATAAAATAAAATATTTCTAAATATCTCAGCAAAGCAAGCAACATTAAGAACCAGAAGAGTTAAAAAAACCCATCCTTTTGCTTATCTAAAAAAACCCACTCATGCAATGTGTAGAAAAAACTGAAAGCCATGGCTGCAAACCAAGTCTCAAACATCCCTATAACAATATAGGCAGTGAAAGAACCAAAGCAAACAATGCATAAAACAGGACAAATAAAGCTTATTATAGCAACACACAGAAATCACCACCATCAAACAATCCAAAAAACTTCTGGAAATCCATAAATACATTTCTCAGTCTTGGAAAAGTGACACAACACAGCTCATCCCCAACCAATAACTCAAAAAATGTTGCTTCAGAGTTTAACCCACTTTTTATAAATACTGTAATGTCCCACCTACAAAACAAAACTACAACAAATCTAGCCATCCCACCCCAGTCATTGTAGCCACAACAGACCTGAGCACTCACACCAGTACCAACATCTACAATTAAAAATACATATGTACCCTTAAAATAACAATGACCAACTTCTTTCTGAATATCTCAAACTCTCTATAGATAGCCCTATGTATCATTTCTCATTTCTAATAAACTGCTCTGTCACCAGAAATATGTCCTAACCTTATGGAAGAAATCCTATATAATACTCCTCCATGAAGGCATCTCATTAAAAGAGTTCACAAACTATAGCTCAAATGCCATTCTCTCACCTTTATCCAAAATCTTGGAAAGTTTTATTCACTCTAAACCTACTACATATATTATTTCTCATAATCTCCTCTCTTCTTGACAGCATGGTTTCTAACCAAAATCACAGTGCAACTACTGTCCTTCTAAGATTCACAGATATAATAAATCACAATAAATGTTCAGGTCTTCTAACCTCAAGGCAGTTGACACAATGAATCATCAAATTCTCCTAACTAATCTCTCTTCCTGTGGGCTAACACCCTTCTCACTTAACTGGTTTTCTTAGTTAACTTGCTAATAGGCACCAAATATTGAAATGGCAAGGTAATTTCTCCTTTTTCCTTACAATATCCATCAGAGTCCCACAAAGCTCCATTCTAGGACCATTACTGTTTAACTTATTTAGCAACAACCTAAACACAGCAGCCAAAGGGACCACCATACTACAGTGCGCTGATGACTCCATCCTCATATGTGCTGCTAGGACACTATCCAAGCTTTAAACTCTCATTCTGTAATCCTTCTCCTCCATAAAAGCTTGGCACGACAACTCTCAACTCCTTCTGAATCCAAAAGCAATAAAGTGTTACTGTTCATCCCTAATTCTCTTTCTTCTCAAAAAAAAAATACCTTTATGGTTACCACAGTACTTTTAGTTATTTTTACAGGACGACAATGTCTTGCCAATGACTGACATTCCTAGTTACAGATTTACACCTGCAGATTAATGGAATGGTCTAACACTCAGATATACTGTCATAGAAGGAATACTGGTAAAGTTTTGGTATTGCTTAGACTCGCACTTATAATCTATAGTGTAGGAAAGATACAGCTTTGTATTGTACACTGATTCCTTTTTTTTTTTTTTTTTTAGCTTGAACTTTGACTAGGTTAGTGGTTATATAGGATGGCATTTTAAAATATATATGAATTTATTCTATATTCAATGATAAACTTAATTCAAGCATTTTAGATGCCTTTGTTTGACTTGTAAACATGTTGTTTGCATTTGTGATGGAATATAGTTTTGGCTTTTTGTGATTTTTTTTTATCTCAAAATAAACATGGAGAAAAAAATCCCTTGTGAACAAGGAGCAAAAAATCCAGGCTGAGAATGTATTCCAAAATAACAGCAAGAAATCCACGAATAAATGTTCAGGTACCAGTTTTATTAACAGAGGACACAAGCGCTTTCACAGTTGCTTCTTCAGGTGTAACTCCTGCCATAAAAGCACACACCTTATATACTCTTCCTAATTAGTCTAAATGATCAATTAACATACTGAAACATTTAAAAAGATAGTACACATAAAAATAATACCTAGTTGAAATGCATTTGTATTACAAGATACACATACTAGAACATTTTAAAGATAGTACACATAAAAACATAAATAAATATTATCTAATTGAAATGCATTTATAATAGTGGACGGTGAAATTATACATATAAATATATTCATATAAAAATTATATTTATTAATTTAAAATATATTTATTTAAAAAATATATATTTATTTAATTATTTAAAAATATATGTATATATATATATATATATATATATATATATATATAAATATTTAACAAGACATAAATATATATTAATGAATGTATTTAAATTTAAAATTTTTGAACATGTTAGAAATGTTAAAAATGAATCAAGATTCATCTATTCAATGGTCTATTATGAAGCACAGGCTTAATAGGAATGCACTCATTAAGACCATGTCCAAAACTAGATCTGAGCCTCACAATCCATTTTGCTTCCGTATCCTCAGTTCTAGCTCTTACATCACCACCCCTGCCATTCTCATATATAAGAGATAAAACTCTAAACTTAAATACATGGTCATCTCCCATGGCACTAATATGTTTAGCTAGAGCATTAGTCTTTGACTTCTTCCTAACATGATACAGATGCAGGTGGTGATGTAAGAGCTAGAACTGAGGATACGGAAGCAAAATGGATTGTGAGGCTCAGATCTAGTTTTGGACATGGTCTTAATGAGTGCATTCCTATTAAGCCTGTGCTTCGTAATAGACCATTGAATAGATGAATCTTGATTCATTTTTAACATTTCTAACATATTCAAAAAATTTAAATTTAAATACATTCATTAATATATATTTATGTCTTGTTAAATATTTATATATATATATACATATATTTTTAAATAATTAAATAAATAAATATATATATTTTTAAATAAATATATTTTAAATTAATAAACATAATTTTTTATATGAATATATTTATATGTATAATTTCACTGTCCACTATTATAAATGCATTTCAATTAGATAATATTTATTTATGTTTTATGTGTACTATCTTTTAAAATATTCTAGTATGTGTATCTTGTAATACAAATGCATTTCAACTAGGTATTATTTTTATGTGTACTATCTTTTTAAATGTTTCAGTATGTTAATTGATCATTTAGACTAATTAGGAAGAGTATATAAGGTGTGTGCTTTTATGGCAGGAGTTACACCTGAAGAAGCAACTGTGAAAGCGCTTGTGTCCTCTGTTAATAAAACTGGTACCTGAACATTTATTCGTGGATTTCTTACTGTTATTTTGGAATACATTCTCAGCCTGGATTTTTTGCTCCTTGTTCACAAGGGATTTTATATTTGTTTCTGCTATATTGCTGCTTTTTGGGCTCTATTTTTGCTGATGGAGAAAAAAATGCCTTTAATGTACTGTCATCCAATAAGACCAATACAGAACTGGTATCCTACACCAAAAACTATCAGATATGATTATAGATGACAACCTGAAATTTGATCTCCACCTTCAGCAAGCTATAAAGCAGACACACC
This sequence comes from Protopterus annectens, assembly GCF_019279795.1. Taxonomy (NCBI): domain Eukaryota; kingdom Metazoa; phylum Chordata; order Ceratodontiformes; family Protopteridae; genus Protopterus; species Protopterus annectens. Next base: position 780,879,313 of record NC_056725.1, on the reverse strand, counting down.
AAAAGCTAGGCTGCCTCTGTAGAGTAAAATACTACCCTACAGACTGCTATACAAAGTATAGCTACTGCTTTTCTGCCCCTCACCCTATTATATGCCCCTCCTACCCTAACCAATTCTTACTTCTATCAGCCAAACTAGAACAATGCTACAATAAAGCAGTCAAATTTGCAATCAGCCAGCAATATAGAGATCACATCACTGTCTCTCTCTAAAATAGCTAAACTGTCTCGAAGTAAATAATTTTCTGTTGTGCTCGTAGTTAATTACAACCTTCAAAGTACTGCACAACCATGAAAAATACCCATCTCTTCACTCTATCATTCAACCATCAATTACTAAGGGACCTCTACCCTCCCTGGCAAATCATTACTCTCCATAACTAAACCTAACAACAATGCAGAATTCTTCCTTTACTCACTCTGCATTGCTAATAGCTGGAATATCATCCCACTTGACTTAAGGACCATCTGCAACCTGAAATACTTTAAATGCCAGCTGAAGCAACATCTGTTAGATAATGACTCTGCAAATGCATCACCCTTGGGTAAACAGGTGGTGCTAATATAGCTACATGAATGGAAGTATACCATATATTGAATTTAATGAGGGTATAGTTCGATAACAGTACATTTATGTTTCATGCAGCTGGCAGTTATGTACAGTAATCAAATCATTCCCTCCTTCTTTCTTTAGGTTTCTGTAACTTTTTATCTTATCTCCCTAAGTCCTAGAGCTTGAACAAGTCTTTATAGTAACACATATTCTCATGTAAAGCCTGACAGTCTATGCATACTGATGATATTGCACTGTGCATACCTCCCTGTATTTAAGATATATTCATATACAAGCCATGTAACTGTTATTTTTAATTGAAACTGTTTGTAATCTATATACCTGAAGTCAAGGATGTCTGAATAATGGAACTGCTGCACATGAATGAAACTGACGGTAAATGATGAAACAATGCAAATAATGTCTATGTTTGCATAATGGCGCCTTTCTCCTAGGACCTCTTCTGAAAAAGGGCACTGCTCAGTTTGAGATTCCCTGTAAATAAATACCAACAAATAATTATAGGTCAGATTTTTCAGTGTTATGGAGAAAACAGATTAAACTTTTATAACTGATGGTGCTGATATGAAGGCCTTAAGTATAGCAATGCCTTGCATACTGGCAGCACTATAAGCAGGTAAATTCCCATATTTAGTTTGCAGCATCTACAAGGGGATCCCATTCAGCATATACTATCTATTATTAATTGTTTGAGTTATTTGTCATAAATGCTGTAAAGTTGGTTGATGTTTGTATTAGTTGGTAGTGTACCCTATCTCCTGGTTTGACACATGGATTCAAAACGGATGTAGCTTGACACTCAGATCCTACAGACAGAGTAGAAATATTTTAGACCTGTCCCACTGTCTTGCTACTTTGGCATTATGTTGTAGGAATGGCTTTCAAAGTCCTTCAAGCATCACTGTCATGCTCTTTGGCTCCCTGGCATTAGACCAGAAACAATTTCTTGAATGTGATTTAGTGGCATTTTCTGGCACATCTCTCTGTAATAACGTGTTCGGTGATTAAATCGGACTTGTCCTCTCCGTCTGCACTCGCCATAGTGAAGCTTCAGTCAAGCATTCTAAAGGAAAGTAGCATGTTTATCTGCTCCTTAACAACTGTGTGAGTTCTACCTATCCTGGTTTTTCAGAACTGTAGAAATGATGGCTCTGAGCCAAATATGTTGTAGTTACATGCACCCCCATCTAATGTGAATCCTCTGTGGCATGCCTAGACGTATATAGTGCTAATGCTAATGTATAGTGAGCAGCATGGCTTAATGCACAGTATCATGTGGATGTGTAGGATGGTTATATTTCCTAAATAAAGACATGAGGACATTAGATATATGGTGTATGACTTTAAAAGATAACCTATCAAGAATGATTTGACATGACACCCAGTTCTACAGAAATCAGTCTTAAAATAGGAAGTTAAAGCATATATTGTTGTCCCATTGTGCTATTTAATAAATCTCCTGCTATGACATCAACTCTTTCTCTAATTTTTTAGTGGGAGAGTTTTCAAAGTCTCTACAGAAGGGGGTTGTGGCATTTTTGATAGTTATCTTCCTGGACCTTTAACTGCCTTATACACGCCAACAGTTTTGTCTATACAACTATCTTCCTTTCAAAATGATATTGGAATTTATGTGCACCATATGTCATAGAAATCATTGCAGATAATTAAATTGCTTTAGAGCGTGCCACCCATATAGTAGGGATGGAAAGATTTGGTGAATTCATGATGTCTGTAACTTGAGACCTAAATGCCTACATGATACCTCTGTTGCAGATGTACTGATAGAAACAGAATTAACTCATATGCTCATTTTACTATGCGTTCTAAAGTGAGTATGATCATTCATATATCAAATTATGTTACTGCATGAGTATTTGTGTCTAGGTATCCCTAGAGGGCCCTGCATTAATAATAGTTTCCTCTACCTTTCCTGGAAAATGTTACCAGGTCATGGGCTACTCAATCCTTCTATTCTAGCAAGTGTGCAAGCTGAACCTGGATGACCTGCAGTGTAGGCAAAGGGCATTTGCTGTGTAAGCAAGTTTACAAACTGGACACCAGTGTTATTAATGCAAGAAAATATTGCCAAATACCTCTCAACTTCTTAGTGCAAGATATCTGGTCAAAGCTTAAAATAATGGGGGGACAGATGCCCCAAAATAAGAACAGATTTTAAATATTGTTCTTTTTAACTTGAAAAGCTGTTAGAATAATAGGATCTGGGATAGTATGCATTTTCTTGAAAGATATGAAGTCTGAACTTAAATGTATGTCATTATTTAGTGACTTCATTCCTAGGTGATTTGAAGAAACCCACAACTTAAAACAGGAACAGATCAAAAATAAAAGAGAAAAATCTGGACATTCTGCAGAAATCTGGACATTTGAGAGGTATGTTGCCAGTTATCCTTCAAGCAATAATGCTCAAAATTGTTAGGTATTACAGGGACATAGACAGTCCAGGAGTAGACCTGTAAACCCCCAACATCTTTATCCACCTGTAATGCCCACCCTGAAGGTGAATAATGCATTTAGAAAATGAACTAACCCACTACTATTGTTTTGTCATTTTTTTATTACTAAAACAAATACTATGCATAGGATTTTGATGAAAAATAGTTCTTCTGCCACAATCCTTTTAATACAGATTGTACCTCAATAGGTACAGAACTAGGAAGTCTTAGTTGTGAATTTAGTTCCATGTCCCCCACTACAGGTTTCAAACAGGCTTACATACAGACATAAACACAGAGACACAGACACAGACACATACAAGCAGAAGTACACAGATATATACACATAGGCACACGAGTGCATGCACACACATGCACATGCACACCTGCACATGCCCAGACACACACAAATATACTGGCACACAGATATTGACAATCAGGCATAAAGAAACATGCAAAACACATACACACTCTCACATACAAACACATGACACATACGGCAATAAACTGACAAAGAAATTCACACACACACACACACACACACACACACACACACACACACACACAGAAGCACAGTCACAGATACACACACACCCACACCCACAAACACACACAGTCCTAATAGTTCTGTAATCTATTTGGTTCACATGAGTGCTTTTCTAGGCTGCAGTTACAACAGTGTAAACAAACTGCCCTCCCACATTACTCACATCACAGAAGAGAGATTATGTAGCCTCCTTGAGGTTTTAAATAATGTCCCTTGCAACTAAGTTCTCTTGAATTTTTAAGGACAAAAAGGCTACGTTTTTTGACAATGTAAAGAAAATGTATAGAAAAAAAGTAATATCGGTATAGCATTTATGTAGTGGTAAACATCACATTAGGGACAGGTGTTGCTTGTTTGTGCAGACAGCGTTTTTTTGGTAACTACAGATCAATTAACCTGTTGAGAAGGAAATTAGCAGTAGCATGTTTCCTACAATACTGACCAACTGATCCATAACCACTAAATAACACTATCTGCAAAAAGAAGCAGTATATTGATTCATAGGTAAGTAGTAGCTAGCTGCCCTTGTAAGCCATTTTAAGACTAGCCAAGTTCTCTTGCAAAGGTGGGAATTAAACCCTGTACCTTGTGTCTGTAAGGTAAGCACTTTTGCCATTATGCCAGCATCTAACAGTTATGCTGTCATTAATGAAAGGAAGGAAGTTAAGTTTTCGGACTGTACCTTTAGGGAAGGAAATAGGTAGGGAAGGAGTAGGGAAGTAGGTAGACTGCAAGCCCCCCAACAAGGCAAAAATAATTATTTTTTGAATTATATATGTTTTTCAGTTACAGTTCCATATCTATAAAAATGTTGAAGCATGATTTCATGTTCTTCAAACTGATCACTGCTGCAGTAGCCTGTTACATGATATATATCCTGCATAGAATATAACAGCCTGCCAGCTTCCAAAGCTTCAGAGCACATTCCACGCACCCAAAACATTAGTTAACTTGAGCTTAGCACACTAAAAAGACAGGTTTGGGCACCAAACCCTTCTGAGCTTTCCTAACACAAAAGAGAGTGTTCTCCTGGAGGGTTACAAGATTTGAAGGTTGGCTTTTGAAGTTCTGTTGCTGGATAGAAAAGTTTCTTTTGGGGAAAAACGTTTCACATATTATTTTTAGGCTTAAATCTACTTTCCTGTGTGGGAAAACACTTTTTAAGCTAGAACGTTTTATTGAGTGTCACATGACTCTGCTGTACTTTTAAACAGGAGCACACTTTTGTGTTTGGCAGTATAAAAGTTGATTTAAACATTCTAAAACCATGTTTTCTGTGCAGTGACAGAGCACCTTAGCACCTCATCCCCTTGCTCATAGCTCCTCCCTACCAGCTTTTTATTGGAACAGCAAATAGACTGCTCACAGCAGTATGAAGCACATGCCCACTCCCAGGCATTGCCCCTTCCTACCAACTCTAATGGAAGAGCAAAAAAAAAAAAGCACTTCTCCCTATCAGTAACATCACAAAAATGTTGCTTTCTGTACTGGCATTTCTGAAACTGGCACTCAGATTGCTCCCTCTGACAGGATGCACCTGCAGCACATGCCCCTTGCATCCCGCCCTTGCTATGCTACTGTTTCTATGAAGAATCTGTGTTTAAATTACTTTTTTTGTCTGGCGTATTTCAATGCTTTATACTGTGTTTTTTGGGAAACTGCCTTTCTATGACTTTTGAAATTTTACTTGCTTGTGCTGCTTAGTTTCCTCAGGAAAGAGACACCATTTTCAGCTTGACTATGGAGCAAACTGCCAGTCCCATGCTCGATCCTTCTTCAAATCTCAAAAAGGAAGTTAACTATGTAACTTTGCTGCCAGAACAGGCTAGCATTTTGCCTGAGCAGGTGGGTGACTCTGCTGTAGCCAAAGTTGGTTCCTCAGACCATTCATCTTTTATCCCATGATTCCTTTGGTGTTGCCCATGCAGCCACTATGGACTAGGGGTTAGCCATGTCCTTTGCAACTATTGGTGACCCCTTAGTGGGCAAGTGAAAGACACTTTTGTCAGTGCTGAGAGATGGAGCAAGGCAGGTGCCCCTGGTTAACCTGAATGTTGTACCCATCCTTGGAGTTGCTGCCATTAAAAAATTCTGTTTCACTAATTTTCCCATGAAAAAGAGCCAAATAACTAAACATATATCTTTCCCTATTCTACTTTCACTGGACAGGAATAGTTTATTAAGTCTGGATCATGGTTTTGTACAGGTTATTGACCCTTCTTATCAGGTGGTTTCTGGTAAGTGAAACATGGATTCTTTTTTTTTTTTTTGAAGAGATTGAAGAAAGTGAATCTGGAGATGGATGTGATGAGACAGGTACAGGCTTTTCTTTTCAGATTTCTGTTTCAGACTTGGAGGAGAGCATATCTGAATCTCCCTGTCAATGATTCTTTCTCTAAGCCTATTATCAGAATTTTTCATTGGGCGAACATTGAGGATTCTCAGCCCCTCAAAATACTATAAAATATTACAATGGAATTCCCAGAGCCTCCCCCATCCTCCAGTGTGGTCAGCACTGGAGGATGTGGTTTTCACTGCCTGGGATTCCCTGATAGTGAGCCTGCTGTCCCTAAGCATAATGTACAAAGTTCCTCGGTCTTTCAAATGTCTATACACTCATCCCAGATCTGACACAGCAGCTATAGCTTTAGTTAATCCAACTGTTGCCAATCATTTTGATGACTCTATTCTTTTCCCTTCTGAAACAATTGCTATGTTATGGAAAAAAGTATATGCTTCTGCAACTTCATCAGTCTCATATATTAAAGTGTGTTTTGGCAAATTATGAAAGTATGAGGAATGTTTTATCTGCAGTCCTTCCTGTGAAGAAAAGTCTACTTTGTATGGTTTGTTTTCTTGTATTTCTCAGTTCACTACTCTTCATTTATAGCGTGTTTATGACTCTGTAGATACTACATCCAGGGCTACAGCCACTGCTACTATGTAATGAGGTTTGAATAGCTGTGCTCTCTAAACCTCCCACAGGGTGTAAAGAATGAGATTTTCAATTCACCTTTGGATAGAGATTCTGATTATGGATCCTCTGTTGCAAGGGTATTAAAATTTGTGATCAGAGGGGTAAGATGATACAGAGAATCTCTGAGATCTCTTTAGTCGTTATTTTTTAAGGTTTTTTTCTGCTCCCTTATGCAGTTTTAGTAAGAAACAAAACAGTCTCAACAAAATGCTGGTATGCAGATGTTTAAAAACAATGTCAGGGAGGTTCAAAAAAGAAAGTAGGAGCCCCTCTAAGACAAAGGACAGTCAAACAAGTCAGAGTCACTATGCAAGGGATTGTGTCCCCTCTTCCCAGCCTGGCAGTCCACTATCCCTTCCAAAAATAATGAATCTCTGCTTCTCTCTTTGGCAACAGATTGTTTCAGGCAAATAGGTTCTGAGACTGATTCAGATGGGGTAACGATTGCGGTAGAAAGAATTCCTTTCCATTTAATTATTTCACATCCACCAGATCAAACTCTTCTATTCCATCCTGCCTGCATCGCATGCTTTCTTATGGGATAACAGCAACAGTTCCTCATCTCCAGTGGGGAAGAGGTTTTTATTCAAGAATGTTTATGGTGCCAAATAAAGAAAATGCCTAGAGACCAGTTCTGGACCTTTCTTTCCTAGCCTAATTTATGAAAGTGCCCAACTTCAAAATGCTTTTATTACACAATCTTACCCCTTCTCACTATTTGAGTTTTTTTGTAACCACAGATTTAAAAAAGATACTTATCATCACATTCCTATAAATTCAGAATTCTGACATTTCTTAAGGTTTTATGTGTCTGGATCACATTATCAGTTCTATGCCTTAGCCTTTGCCACTGCTCCTAAAGTGTTCCCAAAGTGTCTAGCTCCAGTTATAGCACTTTGCAGGCAACAGGGTATCGACATTTGCTTATCTTTGCAGAGTCTTTTTCAAGTGCTAGGTGTGAGATCTTCTATAAAGACTGGGATTCCAAGAAAGCATTCAACAGTCTCTTTTGACTCCATCACACAGGACTGTGTTTATAGGGTATCTGCTAGACATCTCAGTACCAAGAACTTCTTCCACAGGAAAAAAAAAATAGATCTATATTTAAATCTTTTCCAGGGGTTTTCCACTCAGACTCTGGTCTCTGCGAGGGAATACCTCAGGATTCTGAGTCTCATGGCATCTATGATTCTCATGGCACCTCTGACAAGACTCCACATGAGAAGATACAGTGGTATCTGAAGTTTCTTTGATCCCAGCAACAACACCCATTATCTTTTCAGATTCTGGGATTTGAGAAAAGATAAATCACTTGGTGGAGACATCAAATATCCCTGAATCCAGAATACTCCTTCTCCCATCCTGCTCCAATGGAATCAGTCACTACAGATGCCTTGGTCTTTCCTTTGGAGCCACGTCAAGGAGAATAAAAGAACAAGGTATATGGGACAACAAAGACAGACACAAGCACATCAATGTAAAATAAATGTTTTTCCTTATTAAGGTACTCAACTCTCTAAATCACATTTGGTCCCCAGGACCCCTTCAAGTTGTTAAAGACAATACCAGAGTGTTGTGGTATATAAATAAGCTAGGGGGAAGCAGGTCTTACCTCCTATGGAGACAAGCCATGTTAGCATGGAATATAGTTACAGTGCAATCTCATGCTACAGGCTTCCTATGTTCTGATGGAGCAAAACTGTGTGGCATACAAGCTGAGCAGGAAAAACGCAGATCCTTGTAAATGCAAACTAGATCGGGGGTCTTCCATGATTTGATCCATCTATGGTGAGTTCCTCAAGTAGACCTTTTTGTCTCCTGTTTGACAATCAGTTGGCAGCTGGCAAGATTCTGCTCCATGCCTCCATGCCTCCATGCCTCCATGCTTGGAAGACAGATGCCTTTTCTTTTCCTTGGACATGACTTTTTCAGTATTCTTTTCCACCCTTTCCACTGATCTAGGGTACTTGTGAAGATTCAAAAGGAATCCCGCATGAACATTATGGTGACTGCCTTTTGGCCGAGGTAGCAGGGATTCTCCCTTCTTTTGGAACTGGCTAGGGGCAGTTACCACAAGCTTCCTCACAGACTAGATCTACTTACTCAGGAAAAGGGGTATTTGATACATCCTGACATCAAACAACTTCATCTGACTACCTGGATGACATGGTTTTAATTCCTTCTACTCACTTGTTTACTGAGGATGTCCAGGAAGTGCTAATGGAAACAAGAATGCCTACTACTAGAAAATCATATACTAGCAAATGAAAATGTTTTCTAGGTAGTAGAAAAAGGAAGCTGCAAAGTGTAGATGCATTAAGCTGCTTTTTTAATACACACACTTTTCGTCCGGGCACAGTCCAGACTTCTTCAGACATAAAAACACGATAAATGTAAAAGCACGCACTAAAATACTCATGTAGGAACAGCACATGACTAGTTGTGCCCTATCATAGCTTAACTAATTAGACAATTAAATGATTAAGTAATTAAATAATTAAATACCAGAAGAAACCCCACCCTTCATTCATCTCATTTACTGTTGAAATACAGAATGTCACTGAACATCCTATCACCGTCATCTCTGAGAATATATATACAAAAATATGCAAGGATAAACATATTCACAGTGAGATATAGTCACCAGTAAATCATAAGAAGTAAATGATAAGCAATGACATTAAAAGCACTATAAAATCAGGTTAAAAGCAAATGAAACATATATTCCAATGGCTCAACTAAATAGAACTCATTCAAGGTATATACAGCAAGTATAACCCCAAGTAACTACAATCAACATCTACATCAAATGTAGCCTTAGGGATAGGTGTCTCAGAATAATTGTGAGAACTACTTTAATAAGGGCTGTCTTACTCCTCTATCAAAGTTCATTTGTCAGCCATTTCAGCATATCTGCCCATGGATCCCACACTTTTAAGGCATTTCCATGTCAAAATGTTTTTGAAATGGGTTTTGCACAAGATACCTCTGAAAAAACTGATTGTTCTCCCTTGGGATCTTAATTATATATTAGAGAAGCTAACACTTGCTCCATTCAAACCAGCTTATCTGGCTGACTTGAGGTTCTTAACATGGAAAATAGTTGTACTGGTTGCTCTGACCTCTACAAGAAGAGTATCTGAGTTGCAACCATATCTCATTTTCAAGTTTATGTCAAGCCAAACTACCCATCTCCCTGTGTTCATTTGTCAACTCAGTAATGAGGGGAGGGAATGCTTCATATCTTAGATGTCCACAGACAACTCAGGCACTATCTTGCCAGAACCACATCTTTCAGAATTTCTGATCAGTTGCTCATTTCTTGTGAAATTAAGAAGAAGGGACAGCCTTTTTCAAAGCAGAGTTATTTCCTAAGAAGAAGGGACAACCTTTTTCAATCCAGAGTTATTTCCAGATCATTATTTTGGCCTATTACCTTTTGTTATTACTACCACAAGAAAACTATTCTATGCAGGTCAAGGCACATTCAACAAGGGCCTTAATTTCATCTATCGCTTATTGAAAATGGAGGAACTCTAGAAGTATTCTAGAAGCAGCAACTTGGTCCTCTGTATATACTTTTACAAAATGCTACAAACTATATTCCCTTTTAAAATTCTAGATCAAGCTTTGCTAGGACCATTCACCAGGCGATCATGGACCCTTCGCCTTCCCCCTCCCAGTTGCTACAGTATTTTATCCATATACCTTAGGATACTACAGCAGTCATCAATATGAATCACATAGTACAGTTGTATAAGTAAACATACCATAACAGTGGATTTGAATGATCACTGCTGCAGTACATGCTCCTCCTTGTTTTTTTGGTTTGTTTCTTAGGCCACAGTATGGACATTCATTTTTTGTTGTTCCTAGTAATGTCCTCTTAGGGCTCAGCCTCCCTTTCTCAGTTGTCATGAGAGGTCTGAGGGTTTTGGCACCCAAACCTGTCTTTTTATCCATCTCAGCTTGCTCTGACTAATGGTTTGGGATGTGAAAGGCTCCTTGAAGCTGTGGAAGCTAGCTGTTTTTATATCCTATGCAGGATATAACCCATATAGCTTAAACTATTGCAGAAGTGATCATTCAAACATATACTGTTATGGTACGTTTACTTACAGAACTGCACTTCCTTGGGTGAGTCTAAAGAGCATAGGTAAACCATACACCTCACTGTGTTGACATGAATGTTGTCATAGCAGTTATATATTCTATTTTTAGTAATTTAGACTCTATTCTTTGGTAAATATCATTGCTATTGTAGACAGTGTAACTTTTACTATTGAATTGTGTGACCAGAACACCCAAGTCAAATTTGCATTCATGTATCAATGTATTATTACTGTACTATTTCATATATATAAATGGATCTACTTTCATTCACTGAAAATATGTTTCACTGAATTTCATTTCACCCACACCAAATTGCTGAAAGCTCAATTCAGTGAAAATTCATTTCACAGATTCACATTTCACTGAATGTAAGTACTGTTGGGCAAGTAAAACGTATATGCCCTTTTCGTCACTGTAGTGCGATCCTGGAGTTAGTAAATATAGTTAGGGGGTGTGGGAGGCATAGCCCCCCCCACCTAGTTTGCTTTTATATTTATGAATCTCATTTCACTGAAAGCTAACAATATAAAACCAAATGTAGGTGGAGGGCTGCACCTGCCCACACCCCACAATTGTTTTTTTTTTTTGCCCCCCACATACACACCTATACTAATGCCAGGATCACACCACAGTGGGGAAAAGAGCATATATTTTTTACTTCCCTACAGTAGTTACATTCAGTGAAATGAGATTCGGTGAAAAGAGTTTTCAGTGATTTGAGCTTTCAATGATTTGGTGAGTAAATTGAAATTCAGTGAAACATGTTTTCAGTGAATGAAAGTAGACCCATACAAACACTATATATAATCAAACTTTTGTAATAGTGAACATTTTTGCAGGCAGAAGATGTGATCATGACTCATGTGATCATTATCCATTGTTAGTTTGTGGGATGTCAAGAAACATTTGGGAGTGGTAAACTGCCATTTCACCGGTGTTGTATGATTTCAGATGTGTATATATATATATATATATATATACATATATATATATATATATATATATATATATATATATATATATATATATATATATATATATATACATATATAATTAGTAGGGAGTGTGGATGAACAGCGGGGGCTTGTCCCCCTAAAAAAAAATATGAATTTTTTTCTTTTTTTTTTTGCTATTTTGAGTTTTAATCCTTTTGGATTGATGTTTTGCCTTTTGATGTATTTGTACTTTGATATTTCGAAATATATCAACATCATATATATACATCAGTTCAGAAAAACAGACTGTGATTTGTTATTTGGTGTTTGCTCTTTATTGTTTATTCATCCTTCATGGTACATTACTTTAATTGTAGGTCTACTTACTCTTGGAGCTGCATTGATTTTCTTGTCTGTCATCATTATTTCCTTACTATAACCAATCATTCGCTATTAATGTACTCTTTTGTTAGTAATGTGACACACAATGCTCTTTGGTTGAATGCCATTTTGCTGATTAAAAGTACTGGCAGTAATGTACCCCTGATGAACGTCTATGTATCTATATGGCAATCCATTGAAACAGCATTTTCATGCTGAGCTTTGCAGTTTCTACTATTTGAACTGAAATAAACTCTGTTTATAATATATCAGCCAAGCCTATAGTGCCGTTTTGTATTCTTCCAGTTAACACACATAACATTTTATGCCTTTCAGACATTTTTTTGGGTCTGTCACCCTTAACTAAGTGAGTCGCAAGTTAATAATGGGCAGTATTAGAAAGTGTAAGGTATAAGTAAAAAAATGATAGCAAGATTGCTAATCTAAGATATTCTGCCACGGAGAAGTTAATGACTGATTTTCTCTCATTATTCATATTTTCATATTTGCATTAATACTTTCATAAGTGAGAGACTTACATGTTTTTGAGGGGGATAATGTGAAATAAACTGATGAAAGAAAGAAAAGTGCATTGTCAATGTAAAATTGCAGTACGCTGTACTGGATATATGAGTAGTTATTCATTACTAGTAATGGAAATATGAAATATTTCCACATGTACTTAATGTTTCTAAAACTGGGTGTCTTAAAACTATTGCATTGGCATCCATCAGATGAAACCTTATATGATGCTGAAGTAAAGTGACATTGATATTTGGTATTACTTATACAAATAAACATAATTCTTCATATTTTTGTAACTGTCTTAGTAAACATGCATATAGAAAGGAACTTTTTGCTGTCATGGAAAGCTTATGGACAGCTAACAAAAGTGAGTTCACAAAATACACCTAGGTTTATACAGTTTCAAAGCTATGACAGTCTGTGTGAAACATTAAATAAAAATATCAATCTGGTTTTGTATTCTTAATAATAAATTATAGCAGACTGTGACCATAGACTTTTTACCGATGGCATTGTTATTTGTAACATTTTAATAGATTTTATTGGTCAAAAACTATTTGGATTTCTTTGTGTTATGTTTTTAAGCTGATTTCCCAGAAAATGCTTTGGAATGCAAAAATGTGTGTAGGCTACTAGAGGCATGACATTCTATATTGCATAGGTGTTGATGATATACAGTAACTATCATTAATACAGTAGCAGTCTCCTAGCATAAATTTCAGTATAATTTTAGATTTCTAGTATAACAGCTCTTAACAGAATACACTTTATCTTGCTAGCACAATTTATAGGTTATATTGGAATTTTCCATTTCTTTCTTGCAAAATATTCATGTTTTTGCTTACTTTGTTTAGATCTTATAAACAAGGACATAGGCAATCTCCAAGCACTTGACTCCACCCGGTTTGGATTCATCAAGGGCAGATTTTGCCTGTTGAACCTAGTTGACTTCTTTGAGACTGTCACCAAGGCCCTCGATAAGGGAAAGTCAATGCATACAGCTTACCTTGATTTTGCCAAGGCCTTTGACACAATACCCCACTCAGGTATCATCAAAAAGCTAACACAACTTGGCATAAATCCCTATCTCATCAGGTGGGTGGCCAATTGGCTCACCAACAGGACCCACAAGGTCAGAATACATGCCTCTACCTCCGATAGCAGACCTGTCACTAGTAGTGTTCCCCAGGGATCTGTCCTGGGACCCATACTGTTTGGCATCTACTTCTTAGAGGTCCAGGCAAAGACAAAAGGCCTGTGGCTGATCAAGTTTGTGGATATCTGTAAGTTGAATGCTGTCACTGATTTCTCCAAATGATGTTAACATACTGCAAGAGGGTCTCACAGAACAAATGACTGGTGCCAAAGTCATGGCCTCAAGTTAAATGCAAAAAAAGTATCATTATACCATTTGGCAAAAACACGGCCTCTACTGATTACCACATCAACGGCAACCCCCTAAGCAAACAACCTGTGGTGCGAGACCTGAGTAGTCAGGTTGACAGCAGTCTCACATTTGACCATCATGTAGCAGCAGTGGTCAGAAAAGTCTTTTACTTGGTTGATCTCATAAGTAAAGGGATTGCATCTAGAAAAAAGGAGGTTATTACCACTCTATACTCCTCCCTCATTAGGCCAATAATTAAGTGTAACACTCCGTTTGGTATATACCTCTCCAAACATCTGCACCAACTGAAAAGGCCACAGAAATACCTTACAAAGATAATCCATGGCCTCTAACACCTGTCCGATGTGTACAGGCTCAAATCTCTATCACTCAGTATCATACAGATTGCTCAGAAGTGATCTGTGTCTTGCCTATAAGGCAATCTGGTACCCTGCCTTACTAGAGATGCTCCATATCCATAAGTCTAACTCCTCATGCATTACTCACTGAAAGGCCTACATCTAATATGTCTCTCCAGTAGGTTTTGTTGATGTGGCATGTTTGTCTCCCAGTGGCTGCCCCGTCTCTGGAATAGACTTCCCATATATGTCAAACAGAGCACCTCACTGACCGTCTTCAAGTACAACCTTGATGAGTGGATGGGAAACCACAAATTTGTCCCAGGGGTTCCAACTGATTGACAGGGGTGAAAGGTGCTAACTGAGGTTTCTTTTTTGGGGATAAACTCTTGGCTAGGCTTGTAAGGGCCCCAGTACCATTAGCCTAGTAACCTCCTATAATTCTATGATCCTTGTCTTTTACTCATAATTTTGAATTACATACCATACCAAGATATGAATGTATTTCCTCTCCTACTGTTTCAATTTATTTCCAGTTTTAATAAACATAAATCTGTAACTGATGAGGACTGGAATATAACACTTAGGTCTTCTTTACACAGGCAGAGGTGATCTGTATGATGAGAAAATAGAGATATAAATAACTACTGCATTAATCAAGACACATGAGCTTGTGCTCTCTGCCTTGAGGACAAAGATGTTGCATTTTTCTCATAATTACACAGAATTTGATCACAAAGAATTTTTTTCTGATGTTCACAGTATTTCAGTGGTACGTACTTAATATAATTCAGAACCAAGATATTTTTCAGATCATTAATTAATGTGATTAAAATTACATTGAATTCAAACTTTGAGTGTGTGATAAACTACAGAGATTAAATCCATCACCAAGTCAAGAGGTTATGGGACATATTGTATTATTAATCCAATATTTCTGCATTGTTTTAAGATAATACACTCTTCTTCAACAACAGGTAAGTTGCCATTAAATATATATTAAGACATTTATAATCATTAACACATCATATGTAAAGAGATGTAGGCTTGCAAATAATCATCCTGTAGGAACATGGTTCACATTTTCCTTCAGAGCTTCTACCAATATATGATCTGTTCAAATTTTTGTCCTTAATAAAATAAGAACACAAGCTGCTGTTTGAAGCTAAATTCCAAGCTAAATATGTTGAGAGGGATTAAGTTATGTTTAGACATCTGACCAGTTTATTAAAATGAAATGATATCTCAAACAAAATTTCCTAGGTGTCAGATGATTGCTCTCTAAATTCAAACTAAAGATATTGTCAGGGTAGTTCTACTGTATATAATGAAATTTATGCTTCCACTAATTGACTTGTACTTTTGAGAGACATTGATATTTTTCTTGCCAATTTTTCTCCAAAATATAATTTTGTAATGTTATACTCTAAAACTAAACTCATACTTTTCATACAGAAAGTATTATAAGTTAATTTGCAAATTAAAATAGCAAGGGTCCAGGATGAGATGATTTCCATATCACCCCTTCTATAATAAGTTTAAACAACATATAATAAGCTCTAATTTTGCTGAAAGCATATAATTATATCAAATGATATGCTATTAATGAATAAATACATGAATAAGTTGAAGTTCTTTTTTGTTGTCAAACCAAATTCAGAATTAGTTTTGGGAAAACAATTATAATCCTATATCTCTTACTAATCTTGACTTTTGAAATAAATTCAGTGATACTTGCTAAAAGATTTTGATTAGTTGAAAATAATGTCTCAAATATTCAGTCAAGGTCTATGAAATCAAGACAGATTGGAGCTATCCATACAATAATGAAGCTAATCCTCTACTATTTTACCAGTTAAGATAACAAGGAGTATTTTTAATAAATGTAAGTAAAAAGTTTGATTGAGTCTGTGACCCATTTTTATTTAAACTTATAAAAATGTTTTTAAGATTTACATTTGTGCAATAAAAATCTTGGATGAATTAGTTTTGTAATAAATAGTAGAACATTGCCACTTATAAGAAGTTCTACAGCAACTAGTCAGGGGCGTATATTGACACCCTGTTTCTTCATGCCATCTCTTGACCCTTTCTTTTTCAGTATTCTAGTTGATCCTTAAATAACAGGAATAAAATGTTTTAATACAGAGATCAACATAATTTCAATTATAGATGGCATTATTTTATATTTTCAAAAGCCAGCAAACTCCAGCCCTCATTTATTATATGCAGTAGATGAATGCAAAAAAACATCAAACTATAACTTGATTCTTGACAAGTCAAATCTTTTCCTTTTATTGTCATGCATAAGATAATCAACTTCTTTTTAGCAACTAGCATCAACATTTCATTTAATGAATTGAATATCTTTGTGGTAAAAACTAATCTGATATGTGAATGCTTATTCAAGTGAATCTAATTTTGTATTAGATAGAATCAAAGGCTGATTTGAAAAACACAATTGTAATCTCATAAATAACATAAAATAAAATATAAAATAAAATATATATCCAACATAAATGCTTTTCCCAGGGCCATTTGTGTAACAACTCTATGTCGTGCATTTTGAACAAACCCTTAACTCTAAGCATAAAGTAATTTAAAACCTTTATGGGATAATATGAATCCTAGGGACACTTTAAATAATCTTTTCAATCTCAAGCTAAATATTGATCTTAAAATCCCCAAAATTAGGACACATACGTTTGGGTTCATATAACAAACCTCTTTGGATTTTTTGTTATATAAGTTATTAAGAATGTTGGTACCTCACCTAGATATCTACCATTTATTGAGAAAACTGCGAATCTTTTCTTCAAATTCCCTTCATTTATCAAACTATTAGTTGTGGATGTCCTAACTGTAATGAAAAACTAGGATTATGCAAGAAATACGTGCTGTTTCAACCTATAAAAGTTAACTTAAATATTGCCATTAAAAAATGAATCACTCAGGTCTGTAAATGTTTCAGTGATAAAATATAATGCATGCACTGTAGGTTTCCAGGTAGTGTTTTTAATCTGTACAGTAGATTTGCTGCATTTAAAGATCCTTAGTACTGGCACCATTCTACTAGTGAATTTAATAAGAATTACAGTAGATAAAATCTCCCTCATTTGTGAATGGATAACAATACATTTAAATTGATAACTTCCTGTGTGGAGTATCTCAAGAAAAAGCAATAGCTCTCCTTTTTGTGTAAGTTAGTACATCCTTTCTTCAGACTATTTTTTTTTGTTGTTGTTCAAAGAATGTAATGCTTATTCTAAACTGGAAATTATTTGGCTTAATACTTATAAGGTCCTGCCTTTGTAGAAGTTCATACATCAGCAAGTACTACATAACATCTCACTGAATTCTCCACAAATTAGTTGTTATGGGCAAAACTAATTCACCAATGTACAATATTTGGAAAATAATCCCACTGATGATGTTTTTCATATTTGCTGGTCATGCAAATCTGTTCAGCCTACTTGATTCAACATATCTGGTCATATCTGCTGAAAAAACATAAAACATAAGGTAGTTCTTGACACATTTGAATAGTATAGTTTTCTACTAGGTATCCATTTACCATATACTCAAATGGAAAATAGTATTGTAGCAACTGTAATTCTTTCATAGGTGAAATATTTGGAGGTGTAATATTGGACTGAAAGAGAAGACATTTCAATTCAGTTATGCCACTTCTTTATAAAGTCTATGCTTTTCTCATGAACATTTTAGTACACCTCTAATATGTTCTCCCAGTTGTGGAATAATTTACACTTAGTTTGTCACACTGAGCATTTAAATTTCAAATGCCTGTGTGATATTTTTGTTCATTAGTTTGTGGGTTGACTTCTCTTACTATGCCCACATGGTAGACCTTGGATTTCCTATCTCAGCTACAAATCTGTCTATCCATCCATTCACAGCCCCTTTTTCCCATTTGTGCTCCAGGGATTGTGATGTCACTTCAACAGTGACAATCATCTAGAGCCAAGGTTCACACCATGAGGTGGCTAGCCCTGCCATGGTCAGTTACAAATGTTATATTGATATTATATTTGTGGTTTAAATAATTTCTTTAGCCAGTAAATGATGTTGCATGTAATATGTCAAAGGTCCCCATTGTATTCCTTGTACAGACTGTTGAGATCAATAGTGACATTTTACCTAATGTTTCATTATTTTGCTATTTTTGTATTTGTTGTTTTATATAAAAATGTTGAATGAAAATGTGGTTATTATAGTACTACAAATGTTGGCTGTTGTATGGTACATAACATACCCATTAACTGTCAAATATCTAGGGATTTTTGGAGAAGATCACAAGAGGTCAGTATCTGGCTAAATGGAGTTCCTAAGATGATGGGGGGGGGTCTGATTATGGTGATAAGGAGGACAATGGTGGAGTGGGTCCTCAGAGTGCAAAGGTTTAATAGACTTGGGCTTAATTCCTTCAGTTAACAAACCATGTTGCTAGATCATCCCTGTGGTACAGAATATTGCCTGGTTAAATAAGTAAGTGAAATAATCTCAGCCACGGGGAGACCTTATGAAACATAGTTTTATCGTATAATATAGCATAGACGATAGGATAAGGGTCTTAGCAAAAACACTTATATGATTGAATGCTCAGTTATTGGCAAAATACTGCAATGTATATAGACTCAGAGAGACAGAGGTGATCAGAATAAACAAGCAAAGAGAAACAGTACACAATAATACATTTTATGCACATAGATCCATACACTAATGATCAGACATTATCTGCTCAGTGCAAAAAGAGAGTGTGAATCAGCACTGAATAGTCAGCCAGAACTGATTATTTAATTATTTATTTATTTATTTTACATTTGTTGACCGGGCTAGTCTAGCTGGATACATGTCCATTTTCAGTAGAGGCCCAAGGAGTTAAGCTCCAGAGTTTAAGAAGTACATTTACTATATTACAAGAAAGTAAGGGAAAACAATTTGCAAAGAGTACATACAAAAGTGAGCCAAAAAAAAGAAAAAAAAAAAAAAATTTACAAGCAAAATGTAAAATAAATAACACATAGTATTAGAAATATTTTGATGTGATTGTGCTATTGCCGTGGAATGTTTGCAGCCACTTCATGTGTCAAGTATTACATTATCCACATATGGTCTTCTATGGAGTCTGGAGGCAGCCATTACTACAGCACATGGCTCCTGCTGTAAGGCATGATTTAGTTGCTTGGAAGCTTGAATTGTAATATTTATTTGGTTGAAGTCTGGCTTTTGAAAAGCAATAGACGCAAAGTGCTTCTGTGTTGGCTCACAATTTTGTCTTGTTCATTAAAAGCAAACTGTGCTGTCAGCAAAATTGCACAGTTTGAAGTCTTGCTGATTTTCCTATGGTTGTGTAACCATCAAGTTAATATATAAATAAGTATAAATATGGGATACACAGGGGAAGCTATAGGCTGGGTGGCATATTTTTTGTTTGATTTTTGTTTTTTTGTATTATTTCATGTTTTTATGTATTTTCTTTAGTTTTGATTGGAGTTTAAAGGGGATGTGCTTCACAGGCTTAGGTTTACATGTCATGGCTTCAGTGCTGTGGTATTTGAATTTACAACATAAATTCCTGATGTACCTACAGTGGGCATTAGTTGCTTGAGCATAGCATATCACAGTAAAGTCCTCAGGGATCTAAATGGTCACCTAGACAGGCTAAATATTTCAGTTACTGCACATTCAAGGCACCAGAGCTCAAATTCTGGAATATAAAGCTTGTCTGTAGATGTATGTCACCTAACTTTGATGGCAGTTCATGTACCTGTATCACACGTGCAAGCCTGATAAGTGTGTTTGCAATGCATAGTTCTTTACAGCTATTGCTGCCAAGGCAGCTGCCAATACATACTAGTGATGCTAGATTCATGAGCCATGACAATACTGCAAGAAATTTATAGGACACCAGAGGCTAACACTGCTGAATTTCCTATGCAACACATTGTACCAGTTTGCAAATCCTAATGAAAGTGAGTAAACAGTGTTTTAACCAAAAATATTGCATGTACTGCAAACCTTGTAAGCACACATTAATGGATAATGGATGCTAGTTATTTGCTAACAGTACAGACTGCATTCGTAGACATATGAATAAGCTTTTATTGCAATTGCAGAAGGGGACATTGACATTTAGTATCTATAAGCAAGAGAAATATAAAAAAAAATAGCCAAAAACAAAGGGCCAAGAAAGCAAGCAGAATGAAAAACAAACTTACTTTGTGAGAGCTTTCCCCATGGGCTACTCTTGTTTTGCAAACTGCATAATAAATAGACAAAAATAGTAATAAGAAAAAAGTGCATATATACTCCTAAATTCATAATCACATTTAAATAATCATTAATACAACATGTTTCTTTCTCAACTTAAATGGTTTATTAATCATTTTGACGTCAGAATAGTATGTATAAAGTTGACTCTGTAAGACAGTGGTCTAATGAGTATACAAGAAATAAAATACTACCAAATCTGTCATGATTTGTACTGATGATACTGAGATGAAATTGTGTGGTATAATAATCATTAAATTATAAAATGTACACCCTATGCAACCTTCATGTTTGCTTAAAACATTTTGTCTTGTCTGCTGCTAAACAGTCAGCTCTAACTTAAACACTTTCCATCACAGAACCGGTGTAATGAAAATTAAATTTCATAGACAAGTCTGAGAAGAAAACTACTTTCTATAAGTAATGAATAATGAAGTGCAGTATGTAGACTGGATGATCCCAGGGCAAAAAACTATATTTAGACCCAATACAATTTTGTTGATGAAGATATGGTTAATAGAAACAGGTATCACATAAAATCTTAATTATTCCCATGAGTATGTGCATGCCTGTGTGTGTGTGTGTGTGTGTGTGTGTGTGTGTGTGTGTGTGTGTGTGTGTGTGTGTGTGTGTGTGTGTGTGTGTGTGTGTGTGTGTGTGTGTGTGTGTGTGTGTGTGTGTGTGTGTGTGTGTGTGTGTGTGTGTGTGTGTGTTTGTGTGTATCTGAATGCAAAGTTAGCCACCTTATACTCACTGTTGTTACCACTGCACTGAAAGGCACTTGGATGAGAGTGAGGTGGGTGAATTCCTGAGAAATTAATGTTCATAACTCTGTTCTTCAGCTGTACAGTGTGAAGCTGATTTGTATGCAACTGGTATTTGTCAATACCCACAGTGGTCATTTGCCATATGCTGTAAAGACTGAGTATCTTATGTATATCCACTTATATCTATCTATCTATATCTTTATCAGATATTAATTGCAGGCAGTGGTGTAGATTTTGCATAGCTTTTAAAACAGTTTTGTCTCTAAACTACATGTACACCCTTACATACATCAGGTAAGTAAACACTGCACAGCAGTTATTTTTAGACAGTGTAAACTACAAAGTAGAGAACTGCACATTCAGAGCATGCAGCAGCAAAGCAAATTATTACATCTCATATAATCTTAAAGCTTAGCATGATTTACAGAATTGGAAGCTGGAGTTAGAGATGAGATATTTAAATATTAAAGCAGCTGAAAGAATACAACAGATTGAGATGCAAAGGAAGCCAAAAGAGAGAGACAGAAACTCCAGAAAGACAGAAGGAGAGAGTGAGAGACAGAGAGAGGCAAGAAAATGTAATGTCAGCACAAGAATGCATGAGTAAGGAAAGGGTAATTTCATAGCTTTATTTGGGCACTCAGACATGTGTGCATTTGTAATCAGTACAGACAGGCCAACATCACTGGATAACGTTTATATCCCATTTGTTCAAGGTTAAAGCAGTACATTTGGTTAAGTTAAGGTTAAGTAACACTCACTGTCCAGATCAGATCAATGTTAAAACTGTTTGTGTGAATATTCTAATTAACTTTTAAATTTCATAGGAAAAAAAGTTTTGGGAACACAGAGGAAAAGCAAAGGGCATTATCAGTGATCTCACTATAGGTAACAGGCGGGTGAATGGATATAAAAATGCTACTTATGAAATGGTGGGATACCTTATGACAAAAAGCACTTGGTACTTTGAGGGTATGGCAACCTGGTTGGCACATGGGGAGGCTATTACTGAAAAGACAGGCAAAAAGGATGAACTCTGTCTGGCCAGCAGGTCCCAACTACACATCAGAAATGTACCTGACAGACACATGAGCATACAGGCATCCACAGATTACAGATACAGTGGAAACCACTAGATCCATATCAACATCTTCGGTTTAGATATTTCCAGTATAACCAAGTTAGAAATGTGAAATCCAATGTTCACACTGGCATGGAGGGGAATAAAAGTCAAGTGAGGGGTCTGTTGGAGGTGGCACTCATACTGTGAATAATCGTCTTTAGACAGTATTTATTTTAAACCATCACATGGACCATTATTCTATCCTGATGGAGGAAAAATAAATCATTGCTAAGAAGAATATTACATAAGGCAAAACTATTGCTAAGCCTGCATTAAGAAAGGAGTATTATTTGACAGGTGACTCTATTGTGAAAAATACCAATGCACTACTTACAAGGCTTCTGGTGTCATTTAAAGGAGGTACAGTATATATCAGCCTGGAGAGAGAGGGTAGAGAGCGCCAACTGCTTTGACAAGATATCCTACACTTCTCACCCCCATACTTTTATATATTAACAAAAATCGTTGTCCACTCCTGTGTCAGACAAATAATGTTTCCAACATAACTAAACAAAATCCAGATAGCATTAAGGTATTGCTGCACAACACTAGAAGCCTTACAAAACATTGCTCCCTACAAGCACGTCTTATCCTGGAAAACACTGATATATGCATCATCACAGAGACGCAATTCAGAATTATTGGAAGCACTCCTTCAGTGCAGGGTTTCTATGCATATCACACATTCAGGCCTGACACATTAGATAAAGGTATAAAAGGCATCAGTGTCTCCATATACTTAACAGTTTCTCTCCAGACTCATTAGACAAGATAATGACATGGAACTCCTACATGTATCCACTACTGTGAGGAAGTTCAGTTTCATCACACATCTTATATCTAAAGATATTTCCTTTAGATCCAGGGATGCAATGTTTCCACTGTATTCAGAACTCATTGGGCCAATCTTTGGAGTACAATGTCTCTTTCAGTATGTACCTGTCCAAACAGTTGTCACAAATGGAATGACCTTAACACATTCTCACTCAAAAATCAAAGGTCTAAATCATAAAATCTAAGCAGACCTTCTCAGAACCTTGTTCTTCTTCTCATTGTCATACAGACCACTGACAGGTGACCTGTGCCTCACTTTTGAAGCTTCAATGGCTCCTATTCTGTTAGACATAATACACATTTGCAAATCCAGTAGTATCATAAACACCAACTCAAGGGATCTCAATCACTTTTGTAAATACATAGAACATGTTGGAGGGATAAGGTATGTATCACAAAGAATACTGTGTCTGTGGAAACATCTTCCATTCCATATAAAGCAAAGTACTTCTTCTTACTCTGTTTAAATGTAATTTGCATGAATGGATAGGTCACTGCAAATTCATCCCTAGTTTAGCATCTTGGTCCCTTACAGACAGAGGAAAATGTAAATGACCGAATGCATCCTTGTTCAGCCCATGTCTGAGTTATATAAGGGCTAAACAGTACTAATGTTATTGGTGACTGTGTATCCCCACAATGGATGTAAACAGATATTACGCTTTCTTTGGAAGAGAAACATTGCTGAGTAAGGCACAGCTTTCAGAACCCACTTTGTAGAACTTGAGAGAGGTAGCCAAGTGCGGATCCTGATTCTCAAGGGTAAGGGGAGTCTGTATACTAGGACAATGGGTTATTGTACAGAGAGTGGACTCCTGAAGAGAGTGCTCCATACAGGCTGTCAGAGTGAGTTAAGCAAATCATGCAGGAGGGACTGCATTAAATGTTAGATCTGGGAGTCTAACATTCCCTAGGAGTCTGTGGTAGTGTTACAATCAAATTAGATAGAAACTAGACAGTCACACATAGTTCAATGGCTACATTATGCATAGGTCATATAAATCCATTATGCAGTTGGATGAGGCCAATTAACTGACTACTGTTGGCTTGACTAAGGATACCTGGTAAGTACTTTTTATATTGCAGTCAGGGAGAGGTAAACATTTGTTACCCCATTTGGCTTGTACAACCTTACCAAATGCCCATGATTTTCCAGAGATTGGCAGATCGCATTCTATCAGGAGTTGAACACTATGTGATTGTTTATATAGATGATATTGCAGTCTGAAGTCAGTCCAGGGAGTTCCCTGCTCAACTTGTTAGGGAGTTAATCAGCTGGGTAAAACAGAAGGGTTGCCCATCAAGGCAAAAAATGCCAGGTGAGAATGGTTGTGTCTTACCTTGGTCATCAGGTAAGTGGTAGTAATATTTGACTACAGTCTGGCAAACTGGAAGCAGCCCTGGCCTACACATGTTACCAAAACACTGGTTAGGGTATTCTTTAGAACTGCTGGGTGTTATTGGAATTCTGTCTCTCATTATGGCAGAATAGACCCACTTCTAAAAGGCTATAAATGAATGAATAAAGTTTATTTGGACACCAGTTTGTGAGCAGGCATTGCAAAAGCTCAAGGAGAGATTAAGAAGACCTCCTGCTAGCCACTACTGACAGAAATTTGCTGTACAGCTAGATTGTATAAAATCATGGTCTAGGGGCTGCACTTAGTCAGGTATCTTTAAAGGATGAGGAACATCCAGCAGTTACAGAGTTCATCCAAGGGAAGAATCACATGCAGCTTTGAAAACAAAGTGTTTCAGGACAGCATGACCACTTCAAAAACATCAGCCCTACCTAAATGGTAGGAAATTTACAGCAGTTACAGACTGCAATCATTTATGGTGGTTACAGCCAGCAGGGAAAATAGTACGTTTTTAAAATGGAGTTTGGATTACAGTCTTACAACCTGTCAGTGCTACACTGGAGAGGTTCCAGTAATATAAATGTTGACAGTCTGTCAATACACGGGCCTAGTAGAGTAATTAACATGATGCACCATCTACTCAAGCTATGTTTCTTGGGAACATCTCAAGAAAGCTTGCTTGAGGTCTAGAAAGGGCAGAAGAGAAATGTGAAAAAACTGTACATAGCATGTTACTATATTCTTTTGGTAAAAATGAAGCAAAGGCATGAAAATGTGTTGCCTTGCTTAGAAAAATGAAGATGAATATAAAGAAATGTAGAAGGATGAAGTCACCAAAAGACGAGAAATAGGAAAGAGATAAAAGCAAAAGCCTAAAATGAGATAAAGGAATCAGGCAAAAGGGAGATAAAGCATTTTAGAGACATGAAGACTCAAATAAAGAAATGGTAAAAATAAACTTTAAAAATAGCATACATTTTAAAAAGGGTTATGAAATAGCATAATTACTAAGGTTCCAAAATGATGGAATGTTGAGATGCCATCTGTATGTCTGAGGGCCATATCTGTTGTCTTCAGAACTATGGAACTTTATCTGCAGTTAGGGGAAATGCATATACTGTTTGTGAGACTATGGTATTTCATAGTATTGCCCTACTCTAGAGTACCACAATCATTAGTATGCATCAGTAGCACGGGTTGGAGGTGCAGCCCCACTATGTTGGATGTGTAGACATTTTAAAAGCTGTAATTGTGACATTTGGTTTAATTGTTAAAGTGTTGGAATTTGCAATATCATGTCTTGCATGTCAACAAAGGAGCTAAAATAATTTTTTGAGTATTCACAAAAGAAATTAATATTAGTGTTCTGGCTTATCCATTGAATGGAAGGGCTTGGATAACTGGAGGTTTCCTTATATAAAAGAAATGGTCATGAAAAGAGCTTCAAAGTATAAAGGATGGCAAGCCAATGGAGTCTAATGGAATTCTTCTTGGATTTAGTTGTGCAAATCTTACCATAACCATATATGTCCTTCTCTTCTATATGCTGCAGTATTCATCACATTAGGTAGTCTACCTACGGCTGCCTCGTATGTCCGGCCCACATATAACAGTTTAGATACTACTGTGAGGTACGTGCAATGCCACATAACATTCATGGTACGTCAGTCATAAATGGAAGTTGGGTATAAAGCAGACGTAAGTACGCACCATCCTCAGAAATGAATGCCACCAAGCACCAGCCTGAGCCTAGGTGAAAACACATTACCAGGAAGGAACAGGCAAGTATCAGGGGGAAGGCGGGGGGGGGTGCAGTACTGCAGCATATAGAAGAGAAGGACATCCACGATTATGGTAAGATTTTGTACACCTATTCTATGTCCTTCTATTCATATGCTGCAGTATTCATCACATTAGGTAGAATGCCAAAGCTCATGCTTGGGTAGGATTAGAGGGGGGTGGAGGAGGAGCGTGTCTATATCACACTGTTGAATGGCGAAAATAGCGAACGGCTACAGTATTGAAAACGCCATTCATTGAAATGTGTTTTGTTAGGGCTGCATCCCCCACACCCCCCATTAATTATATATACTTACTCCGAGATCACACTACAGTGAGGAAAGTGCAAATATTTCAATCCCTACTGTACCGCGACCCCACAAAACACATTTCAATGAATGGCGTTTTCAATATTGTAGCCATTCGCTATTTTCACGATTCAACAGCATGATATAGACCCAGAGGAGCAGAGGCTTTTTCTACAAACCCTTGTAGAATAGCTCTGGCAAATCCCAAGCTGGACCTAGAGATGACATCCAATTTATAATGTTTGGTGAAGGTATGGACAGAGGACAAGGTAGCTGCCTCCAGGATAGAACAAGTGTCTAGGCCTTTGAAGAAAGTCCCGGAGGAGGCTACAACCCTAGATGAGTGTGCTCTCACTGGGGAAGAAAGGCTCTTACTGTTTGCTGTCTAGCAGAAGAAGATAGTCTGTGAGATCCAGGAAGAGACAGTTTGCATGGAAACTGGTTTACCTAAGGCCTTGGGTGGTAGAACACAAACAGGCATTCACATTTACGGATCATTTTTGTTTTATCAAAGTAGTATCTGAATTGCCTGTGCACATCCAAGGTGTGTAGAATCCTCTCACTGGATGACTGAGGGGAAGAGAAAAAGGTAGGTAGTTAATAGATTGATTAAGGGATAATTCAATGACCACATTGGGCATAAACAAAGGATTGGTATGTAAAGAAATCCTACCTCTGTGGAAGACTAATTTCTTTGACAGATATGCTCCTTTGTTTGTTTGGGGGTCCAAGTATCCCTCACCTTCTAGGAATGCAGGGTGGCACCCCATCCTGTGTCTGAGGTGTCTGTATACAGATCTTGAGAGGGGAGGGGTGGCTGGAGGGGAGACCAGGATTTTTGGTCATATGCTGGATCCACCAATCCAGCTTCCTTCTTATACATGGAAGGAGAGAAATCATGAACTCTAAGAAGTGGGAGTGCTGCATCCGGGCTGTCTTTAGGAACCATTGAATCTTTCTCATGTGCAACTTGGCCCAATGGAGCATTGGTATTGTGGATGCCATGAACTCCAAGATGCACAGGAAGCCTCTGGCAGACAGGGATTGAAGGGGTAAAATGCTCTGGAAATAAGAATTCAGGAAAAGAATCTTTTCAGAAGGCAGTGAAGCCAACATTTTGTTTTTTTGGCTCCTGCACCCCAGGAAAATGTGATCTTGTGAGGGGGTCAGGGAGGACTTTTAATAGTTGATGGAGAAGCCCAGGCTCTCCAGAAGAGAGATAGTGAGGTGAGATCTTTCTGAAGTCCATCTGAGGACTGAGATTGGATTAGGAGGTTGTCTAGATAAGGGAAGATTTGAATTCCCTGCAGTCTGCAAAATGCTATGACATGAGCCAAGCATTTTGTGAAGACCTTTCGTGCCTTAGATAGACAAAAAGGCAAAGGAAAGAACTGAAAATGAAATGAAGCAACAGAAAAATGCAAAAAATTCCTGAACAAAGGGCGAATGGGGATGGGAAGACAAGCATCTTTGATATCTAAGGAAACCATGAATGCTTGAGGGAGAATCAGAGGTAGAAGAGATGGGTCTATATTATATTATCGCACGTTTACAAAAGTGAACGATAATTAATCAACCCCATGTAAGCGAAAGCTTACAACGTCGAAACCTCAGAACAGCAATTTTTTTCCAAGGGAAAAGCCACTTCACTATTTTAAGTTCAGTCAAGATGCATTCGACAAAGTGTGTCTGCGATAACACAATAGGAACCCAAAGAGATGGCAGGGACAGCATCCGACAGGAGGTAACTTTCAGGAAGCTGTTCAGGTGGGAATGGTCCAGGATGGGTCTCCAGGGGCCATCCTTCCTGGGGACTAAAAACATCCTGGAGTTAAACCCTTTCCTTTGTTGAGATGAGGGGACCTCTCAGATTGTTCCCTGGATAAGAAGGTCTGAGATGACCTGAAGGAAGAAACACATGCCTTTTGGTGACTGTGGGATGCATCTGAAGGAGGGGTAATTTTCCCACACCATGAAATATCCTGTCTGGATGATAGACAGGACCCAAGACTCCTGGGTGATCCAATTCCAAGCAACAACAGATTGGGATAGACAAAGGGACAGGGGAGTGGATGGCCCTGCATGCAGACAGTCACAGGCTACCTGGTTTAGAGAGAGACTGAAAGGGCTGTTTAGAGACTGGAGTGGATGATGCAGATTTAGAGGTGGATGATGCCTATTTTCTAGGGCCTCTCTTAGATTTAGAGGAAGTAGATAAGACAGATTTCCTTACAAAAGCTGACTTTGCAGGTTACTTCCTTTGGAACCTTGGAAGAGGTGACACAAGGATATGCTTGAGGTCCTAAAGCTCCTTTCTTTTTTCCTGTAAGATTTGAAGAACTCTGCAGCTGAGCTACCAAAAAGTGCTTTATTATCCAAGGGAGCATCCATCAATTTGGCCTTGAAGTCATCTAGTAAAGGTTGTAACCTAAGCCAAGAATATCTCTTAAGAACTAAACCAGAGGTAGCCGCCCTGGCTAGGGTATCTGCTGCATCGTAACTGCACTTAGAGTGCCGAGTCACCTGTGCAGAGGAATTAAGGATAACTGCCACTTTAGCCTTGGCAGGGGAGTCTAGGAGTTTCCCTGCATCTGAGAGGAAAGCTAAGGAATATTTGACCATATGGGTCTGGTAATTGATTGCCCGAAAGGCCAGAGTGGCAGAGGTGTAAACCTTTTTCCCTAGCCTCTCCATGACCTTGCTGTCTTTATCTGAGGGTAGTTAGAAAGTGGAAGGTAACAATTTGAAGGCCTTCTCAGCTGAAACAGAAATGGTAGCTGTATCTGCAGAAGGGGCCTTAAACAGGAATTTGGAGTCTTCAGGCAACTTGTAAAATGTGTATGGGTGCCTGGTAGCTGGGGGTGGGGGTCTGGACACGTTGAAGCAGCAGTAAAGGCATCCAGGAAAGCAGGCAAGACTGGGGGAATAGCAGAGGGTGATGGATAATCCATTTGCAAGAGGTCATACTTCCTCTTCTGTATGTCTGAGACTTGGGAGGAGTCCCACTTGAAAAATTCTTTCATTTTTAATATAATCTCCCTAAAGGAAATGCCCTCCTCAGGGGAATCTGTACCATTAGATTCCTCTTCTGGGGAAGCATACTCCAGAGGGGAAGCAATTTGGCTGGAGTATGCTAAGAACTCATCACCAGAGGATTTCTCTTTATCAGAAGAGGTATCTTCAGTAACCCTCTTAAGGCTGAGGAAGGGAAGAAAGCCTGCAGAGCAACTGTAGAAGAGGAGGGGTGGTACAGAGCCATGAAATCATTGAAAAGGCTTTGTGAAAATGCCTGCCAATCAGGAGCTTGCTGTTGAGGAGCAGGGGTAAAATGCTTTGGTTTTACTTCTAGCAAGACTGATATGTGGTCAGATCTTACCAGGGATGGCCACACACTGACACACTGGGGGTAGTGCAGCGGTCCCCCACATTGGTGAGCACCAGTAATTAAAGTCACCCAACTATGTGACCATAGAAGTAACTATAACACAAGATACCCCCCAGCAACAACTCGACTAAAAACTGTCTCCAAGGCCAATTGCAACTTCTTACATGACAGCATATAAATAACATCATAACCCCTCCCCCACTGATGGAATAGCCACCTCTGCTGAGTTATACAGACATGCTTTATATGAGCACCTGTACAATTGTATTGACTCTGCTGTACATGATAGAACCAAAGCAAGATCTTTAAAGAAAAACAAACCTGCCTGGTAGACAACTGCCATTAACAGGCTATGCAACAGGAGAAAGGAATTGCTGTCAAAGAGTTGGAAGGAACTGTGTCAAAACTGAAAACACTCACTCCTCAACTTTAACAAGCAAATAAGACTCCTAGTTAAGTCCTCCAAACTAACTACAAATCCAAATTAGTTTCCCTAACTAAGGATAACCATAAGGCATTCTTTAGTTACATCCATAACCTCAAAGGTAAAGCCCAGATTTGAGCTGAACTCATAGTTACTGGTACTATATATAAAAAACCTGTGGATATAGCAAACCTCCTGGTTGACAGGTTCAGTGAAAACTTCACTCCCCTGTCCCCACCACATGTACCCCAAAGCATCCCTAACACCTATCAACCACCTAGTATCTCTGAGGAGAAGGTCTTAAATGCCCTCTTCAATGCCTATATGGTTTTCCCTGTTTCTGCAAAGTAGCTCTCCTACCAGCTCCCGCTGAATCTCACCCAGGAACACAGCTATTTGTGAAGCAAACCAGGAACATTGTACTCAAACTTTGAGTTCTACTTCTACTCTGACTACATGCTACTGCCCTGCCAGTTCTTCCCTGGTTTTCCCTGTTTCTGCAAAGTAGCTCTCCTACCAGCTTCCGCTGAATCTCACCCAGGAACACAGCTATTTGTGAAGCAAACCAAGAACATTGTACTCAAACTTTGAGTTCTACTTCTACTCTGACTACCTGCTACTGCCCTGCCAGTTCTTCCCTGGTTTTCCCTGTTTCTGCAAAGTATCTCTCCTACCAGCTCCCGCTGAATCTCACCCAGGAACACAGCTATTTGTGAAGCAAACCAGGAACATTGTACTCAGACTTTGAGTTCTACTTCTACTCTGACTACCTGCTACTGCCCTGCCAGTTCTTCCCTGGTTTTCCCTGTTTCTGCAAAGTAGCTCTCCTACCAGCTCCCGCTGAATCTCACCCAGGAACACAGCTATTTGTGAAGCAAACCAGGAACATTGTACTCAAAGTATGTCTGCTAGACTAAACTAAAGACTTTACTCTTATTTGCTAGGTAACAAAGTATGCCTGCTTGACTTAACTCTTACTTGCTAGGTAACAGGGTCTCCTGAGTCTGATACGAGCAGCCACCCCCTGCAAAGGTCCCTGTTTACCCCTCCTAGCCTAGCTGGCATTTTCTTGTAACCTGCCTGCCTTACTTTTCACTGGTTCCTCTCCCTAGCTCTTATTTCTCCTTAACCTGGGGTAACTCAGCTGTGGCTGACTCCTTACTCTCAGGCCTCCTACCATTTAGCTGAGCTCTCCCCCAGCTGACTTACTTTATCCTCTCTCTTTCCCTTATACCACTGGCTTCTCCTTTCTGTTTCTTAACCTTAGCCATTTCTGCTTTTGAGATACCTTACATAGCTCATCTGTCCTTAGAGTCTTCATCTCTTCCACCCTCTAAACATTCTCTATTATCCTCACTTACACCCTTCTGCCCACTATACTTTTCTCCTACACACTTTTGTCTCTGCTATCCTCTCTGCTTATCCAATTTACACTAGGGCTCTCTGATCTACCTCTTGCCTATCTATCTCCTTTCTACACTTATTCTGCACTATATTGCTAAACCTGCCTGCTTTGTGTACTATTGTACTCTCCTCTTCATCATTCTTCTACTTACTTTTTTACCTATCTTCCTGATTGTTTCCTCTCCTACTCTCCTCTGTGGTTTCTACCACCCGTGGCTCGTCACAAACCCTTTCTCCTCCCACTACTGTCTTTCAACCCCACCTTCTTACAGGTCTCCAGTCACCTCTCTACCTGCTATCTCCCCTCCCACTTCCACAATTACCTCCCAAACCTTAGAAATAGACCCACTAGCGAGCTGACGCCATCTTTTCCATGCTCGTCTAGTCCTGGTTGCTGCCTACCCTACTTGGGCACCTGTACTTACTGTAAGTAGTTTGGAATATAAATTCAACACTTTCACCTGACTGTTAATATCGAACATCGTTATGTACTGTAACGGAATGTGATATCTCTTATCTGATGTTATGAACGCTATGTAATGAAATGTCTACACTGTTACCAACAAAGATAGTTTGCCACTGCTTATAGAGTTTTAAATGGGTTCCCTGTATACCTGCTGCTAGATTAACTGAATACTCTGCGGTACAGTCTGTTGAAATTGCATGGTCCGTCTGCTTTGGATACGAGGTTATTTTATCTTCAGATGCTATGTTGTAGCTTTTATCAGTAAGCCTGTAGAGTCTACGCATTATCGTTAGACATACATGCTCTGTTATAGTACTGTGCTTGTGTTTTTGTAGCGCACTAAGCGCACCTTGGTGTTCCTATTTTATCACGCTAGAACACTATAGTCTAGTCGCATTGGTTCCATTTTTAACTGCATTCAAGTATTATTGCTTAGTGTTTGGTATGTGACTTATGATACAGTTTAAAGAGCGTGATGCAGTGGTTTCTCTTTAAACTAGTTAAAGTAGATTTGGGTACAAGCACTCTGTGTTTGGTGGTTTGTGTTCAATAATAGCGTATAAAGAGCGAGTTGGAGCCCCTTCTAACAATTCAACCTACTTTAACAAACCTGCTTCTTTCTTTATACTATAATAGCACACTGAGTAAAGCACGTAGTAGCTTCCATAGCGCTTAGCGTGCTTATATTGTAAATCTTCTTCATTACTCTCTCCTGGTCAGCTGCACGTGGGCCATTCAAACCAAGCGGTTCGTTTGAACCTGCAATATAAGAAGTAAATGCGTAGTTGCTTCCACAGCTTAGCGTGCTTGTTCTGTGATCTTCTTCCTTACTCTCTCCTGGTCAGCGTATTGCACGTGGGCCATTCCAAATAAGCGGTTCGTTTGAACCTGCAATATAAAAGTAAAATCGTAGTTGCTTCCACAGCTTAGCGTGCTTGTTCTGTGATCTTCTTCCTTACTCTCTCCTGGTCAGCGTTTTGCGTGGGCCCATTCCAAATAAAAGCGGTTTGTTTGAACCTGCAATAAAAAAAAAATAAAATATTAGCTTGCTTCCACAGCTTGTTCTGTGATCTCCTTCCTTTTAAGCAATCTCAAGGATTACTTTTGTTTCTTCCTTAATTAACATTTAAAACTGTATATTATAGTTAGTCTCCTCGGTCCTCCAGCTACCTAATTAATCTTTTTTCAGAAGCTGCTAAGTGCCCTCCTCTTTCCTGCGCTCTTACTTAGCTACACCGCTGCCTTTCCTAGTATTTAGGCACTCCCTGGCAGTCCTTGGCGGCGCTTAGCCTGTGACCCATCTAGCTTTGCATTTCTCATATTATCTGCCTGTATTCTATATCTATACACCGGCCGCACATGTACGCTATTGTTTTACAACAAACTGCATACAGCATAGAAACTTTATAAGCATTTTATCTGTGCTGCTTATGGTTTTCCTGAATGTGTTCTAATATAATCTAATGTATATTTTGTGGTTTACCACTTTTTTCTTGCCTCCACAGTAGTATGTTTTATGTAACATTGTTTTAATATTGCACTCTTACTACCTGTCTTTCTCTCTCCATATTTTAGCTTTGAGTTCTACTTCTACTCTGACTACCTGCTACTGCCCTGCCAGTTCTTCCCTGGTTTTCCCTGTTTCTGCAAAGTAGCTCTCCTACCAGCTCCCGCTGAATCTCACCCAGGAACACAGCTATTTGTGAAGCAAACCAGGAACATTGTACTCAAATATGTCTGCTAGACTAAACTAAAGACTTTACTCTTATTTGCTAGGTAACAAAGTATGCCTGCTTGACTTAACTCTTACTTGCTAGGTAACAGGGTCTCCTGAGTCTGAACGGACAGCAGCCACCCCCCCCCTGCAAAGGTCCCTGTTTCCCCCTCCTAGCCTAGCTGCCATTTTCTTGTAACCTGCCTGCCCTACTTTTTTCACTGGTTCCTCTCCCCTAGCTCTTATTTCTCCTTAACCTGGGGTAACTCAGCTGTGGCTGACTCCTTACTCTCAGGCCTCCTACCATTTAGCTGAGCTCTCCCCCAGCTGACTTACTTTATCCTCTCTCTTTCCCTTATACCACTGGCTTCTCCTTTCTGTTTCTTAACCTTAGCCATTTCTGCTTTTGAGATACCTTACATAGCTCATCTGTCCTTAGAGTCTTCATCTCTTCTACCCTCTAAACATTCTCTATTATCCTCACTTACACCCTTCTGCCCACTATACTTTTCTCCTACACACTTTTGTCTCTGCTATCCTCTCTGCTTATGCAATTTACACTAGGGCTCTCTGATCTACCTCTTGCCTATCTATCTCCTTTCTACACTTATTCTGCACTATATTGCTAAACCTGCCTGCTTTGTGTACTATTGTACTCTCCTCTTCATACCTACTTCTACTTACTTTTTTACCTATCTCCCTGATTGTTTCCTCTCCTACTCTCCTCTGTGGTTTCTACCACCCGTGGCTCGTCACAAACCCTTTCTCCTCCCACTACTGTCTTTCAACCCCGCCTTCTTACAGGTCTCCAGTCACCTCTCTACCTGCTATCTCCCCTCCCACTTCCACAATTACCTCCCAAACCTTAGAAATAGACCCACTAGCGAGCTGACGCCATCTTTTCCATGCTCGACTAGTCCTGGTTGCTGCCTACCCTACTTGGGCACCTGTACTTACTGTAAGTAGTTTGGAATATAAATTCAACACTTTCACCTGACTGTTAATATCGAACATCGTTATGTACTGTAACGGAATGTGATATATCTTATCTGATGCTATGAACGCTATGTAATGAAATGTCTACACTGTTACCAACAAAGATAGTTTGCCACTGCTTATAGAGTTTTAAATGGGTTCCCTGTATACCTGCTGCTAGATTAACTGAATACTCTGCGGTACAGTCTGTTGAAATTGCATGGTCCGTCTGCTTTGGATACGAGGTTATTTTATCTTCAGATGCTATGTTGTAGCTTTTATCAGTAAGCCTGTAGAGTCTACGCATTATCGTTAGACATACATGCTCTGTTATAGTACTGTGCTTGCGTTTTTGTAGCGCACTAAGCGCACCTTGGTGTTCCTATTTTATCACGCTAGAACACTATAGTCTAGTCGCATTGGTTCCATTTTTAACTGCATTCAAGTATTACTGCTTAGTGTTTGGTATGTGACTTATGATACAGTTTAAAGAGCGTGATGCAGTGGTTTCTCTTTAAACTAGTTAAAGTAGATTTGGGTACAAGCACTCTGTGTTTGGTGGTTTGTGTTCAATAATAGCGTATAAAGAGCGAGTTGGAGCCCCTTCTAACCACGCGAATTCAACCTACTTTAACAAACCTGCTTCTTTCTTTATACTATAATAGCACACTGAGTAAAGCATGTAGTAGCTTCCATAGCGCTTAGCGTGCTTATATTGTAAATCTTCTTCATTACTCTCTCCTGGTCAGCGTACTGCACGTGGGCCATTCCAAACCAAGCGGTTCGTTTGAACCTGCAATATAAGTAAAGTACGTAGTTGCTTCCACAGCGCTTAGCGTGCTTGTTCTGTGATCTTCTTCCTTACTCTCTCCTGGTCAGCGTATTGCACGTGGGCCATTCCAAACCAAGCGGTTCGTTTGAACCTGCAATATAAAAGGTAAAATACGTAGTAGCTTCCACAGCGCTTAGCGTGCTTGTTCTGTGATCTCCTTCCTTTTAAGCAATCTCAAGGATTACTTTTCTTTCTTCCTTAATTAACATTTAAAACTGTATATTACAGTTAGTCTCCTTGGTCCTCCAGCTACCTAATTAATCTTTTTTCAGAAGCTGCTAAGTGCCCTCCTCTTTCCTGCGCTCTTACTTAGCTACACCGCTGCCTTTCCTAGTATTTAGGCACTCCCTGGCAGTCCTTGGCGGCGCTTAGCCTGTGACCCATCTAGCTTTGCATTTCTCATATTATCTGCCTGTATTCTATATCTATACACCGGCCGCACATGTACGCTATTGTTTTACAACAAACTGCATACAGCATAGAAACTTTATAAGCATTTTATCTGTGCTGCTTATGGTTTTCCTGAATGTGTTCTAATGTAATCTAATGTATATTTTGTGGTTTACCACTTTTTTCTTGCCTCCACAGTAGTATGTTTTATGTAACATTGTTTTAATATTGCACTCTTACTACCTGTCTTTCTCTCTCCATATTTTAGCTTTGAGTTCTACTTCTACTCTGACTACCTGCTACTGCCCTGCCAGTTCTTCCCTGGTTTTCCCTGTTTCTGCAAAGTAGCTCTCCTACCAGCTCCCGCTGAATCTCACCCAGGAACACAGCTATTTGTGAAGCAAACCAGGAACATTGTACTCAAAGTATGTCTGCTAGACTAAACTAAAGACTTTACTCTTATTTGCTAGGTAACAAAGTATGCCTGCTTGACTTAACTCTTACTTGCTAGGTAACAGGGTCTCCTGAGTCTGATACGACAGCAGCCACCCCCCCCCCTGCAAAGGTCCCTGTTTCCCCCTCCTAGCCTAGCTGCCATTTTCTTGTAACCTGCCTGCCCTACTTTTTCACTGGTTCCTCTCCCTAGCTCTTATTTCTCCTTAACCTGGGGTAACTCAGCTGTGGCTGACTCCTTACTCTCAGGCCTCCTACCATTTAGCTGAGCTCTCCCCCAGCTGACTTACTTTATCCTCTCTCTTTCCCTTATACCACTGGCTTCTCCTTTCTGTTTCTTAACCTTAGCCATTTCTGCTTTTGAGATACCTTACATAGCTCATCTGTCCTTAGAGTCTTCATCTCTTCTACCCTCTAAACATTCTCTATTATCCTCACTTACACCCTTCTGCCCACTATACTTTTTCCTACACACTTTTGTCTCTGCTATCCTCTCTGCTTATCCAATTTACACTAGGGCTCTCTGATCTACCTCTTGCCTATCTATCTCCTTTCTACACTTATTCTGCACTATATTGCTAAACCTGCCTGCTTTGTGTACTATTGTACTCTCCTCTTCATACCTACTTCTACTTACTTTTTTACCTATCTTCCTGATTGTTTCCTCTCCTACTCTCCTCTGTGGTTTCTAGCCGCTCCGCTCCCCTCCCTACCCCAATTCCCACACACCCCCAGGGGTCCTACCTTTATAGCTCCATAGACACACCCCCTATCCTAACCTTCCTATCCTGCTCTTTCCCACTCTAACTTCCTCCCACTACCACATACTCCCACCTTACTTCCTCTAATTTCCTCTTACCCCTCCCACTACAACAAACCCTCAGATTTTACACCATCTCCATCTCACTCCAACCCCCTCTTTCTTATCCTTTATCTGTTTACTCTATTTTCTGACACAAGTCTAGGATACTACCTTCTACTTTATCTCTCTTACTTCCTCTCTTCCATCTCTCACATATTTTACTCTTCTCACCATGGCTCCTTACATGCCAACCCAGATTTTACTCTCAATCCTACTTTTTTCAACCCTATGCTCAGTTTACCTCCTATCCTACTATGAGGAATCACTCTACAACCAATCTTTCTATACACACAAACACACTAGAACATTGTTCTCTCCACCTCATTCATATCCATATACCCCTTCTACACCCAACTTCCTACTACCTAAATTCCATAGACCTAAACACCTCAGCTATGTCTTGCCTACAGATAACAAATATAAAACACTTTCCCTTCTAGTATGTAAGCTCACATTCAAACTTAGAAATCCTACCCTCCAAGATGGGGACATCCACCCCAACCCTGGACCTACTTTCCCTTCCCCCCTAGTGTCAATACACAAACTTGATAATAGCTTCCTAATAGGACATCTTAATACCCAAAGCATAAACAACAAAATACCCCACCTGCATGCCCTCCTTCATACACACTCATTTGATATTCTCTGCCTCACAGAGACATGGCTGAAACCATCCACCAAAGACACTGAGATCATTCCCCAAGGCTACAATATAATCAGACTCGACCGTCCAAACCGCAAAGGTGGTGGAGTTGCAATTCTTTTTAAAAATCATCTGAATATAACTACCCTTCCTGCCTCTCCATCCCAAGATAGCAAGTTAGAAGCAATCATTACAAAACTCCAGTTGAATTCCAAAAAATCCCTTTATATTATCTGTATGTACCTCCCACCTGGTGACAATATACCAATCCTGGAAAATTATCTTAGTTGGATAACTACTACATATCCCAAGAAACTGTTATACTAGGTGACCTGAACATAGACTGGAATAACATTAATACTGAAAATCCTTCTTCTCATATCAACCTACACGGCTTCATCCAAACCATCACCTCTACTACTAGGCTAAACAAACATAGTAATAGAGAAAGCATTTTAGACTGGATACTTATAAATAGAAGTAAAGATAACTACAAATCAGGAACCTTGCCAGATGATATCAGTGACCACTCTTTAACATTCATAATTAGGGAAAAAGCCGATTGTGTAAACCCACCCACTACAAGAAAAATCGCACCATCAAACATTTTAATCCCGATCTATTTCAGGCTGAACTTAGTGCATGCAACTGGAATCCCTTAAAAACACTTCCTCTTGAAAATGCAATATTATACTTCAACAAAATCTTTTATCCATTCTTGACTTACATGCTCCTGAACGCATCATTAGAATGAAATCTAATACTGCCCCCTGGCTCTCCCATGACAACAAAAAACTTATTCTCACCAGAAATAAAGTCTGGGCCTCATGGAGATCCCATAGAAATAACCAAGATCTCCTAAACTTCCGCCAGCTCAGAAATCTAACAAAAAAGTCAATAATATCTGACAAAAGAAATTTTACTTTGAACTGCAACAGACCCATGTCA
Source organism: Protopterus annectens (assembly GCF_019279795.1). NCBI lineage: Eukaryota > Metazoa > Chordata > Ceratodontiformes > Protopteridae > Protopterus > Protopterus annectens. Next base: position 780,840,101 of record NC_056725.1, on the reverse strand, counting down.
ATAATTCTAAACTTTTCTGGTCTTCTGTCAATAGACTTCTCTCCCCAGGTACTTCTAAAACACCTTCCCCTATTAATGCTGACCCTAATACCCCTCAGCAAACTGCAGATGCTTTCAATTCTTTCTTCACTGAAACTATCCAAGCTCTAGCTAAACAACTAAATGCCAACAACTTAAACCCACCAAATAACCTAAGAAACTCTACCTCTAAATTCTCTCTACAACCTGTCTCCACATCTTACATATATAGACTCCTGCACAAACTAAAACCCTGTACCCCCTCTGCTGACAAACTCCCCTCACTCTTTCTACAAAAAGCTGCTAAGGTTATCGCTTATCCTATATCTATCCTCATAAATAGGACAATCAAAGAAGGAAACATCCCAGATATCTGGAAAGTCTCTCATATTATCCCACTTCATAAAGGTGGAAACTCCTTAGAATACTCTAACTATAGACCAATTGCTCTCCTCTCACCTTTAGCCAAGATCATGGAGAAATGTATACACCATCAACTTGTACAACATCTCTCTCTTCACAACATAATAGCAAACTCTCAACATGGTTTTAGACCACATCATAGTACTACTACTGCCCTGCTTTCCTTTGTAGACACTATTAATCAAAACCGTAATAATAACCTACTCTCTTCTGCCCTCTTCATTGACCTCTCCAAAGCATTCGACATGGTCAACCACTCCTTATTAATTAATACTCTTGAATCCCTATCTTTTGATATTCCAGCCATTAAATGGTTTAATTCCTATCTTACAAATAGAAAACAAGCTGTTCTTTGGGACAACCATATTTCATCACTCTTGCCTGTTTCTATCGGAGTTCCACAAGGCTCAATTCTTGGCCCACTTCTCTTTTCTCTCTTCATTAATGATCTTCATACTATAATCCCTCAAGCAACCTGCATTCAATATGCTGATGATTCTACACTCATCTGCACTGCATCCTCCACCCCAGAGCTTATCTCTCTTACTCAAAATGTCTTCAATACCATAGAAACATGGTTCTCCAGCCGATTCCTCTTATTAAATGCTAAAAAAACTAAACTGCTCCTTTTCACACCCACTTCTAGGACATCCCCCTTAAACTTCTCTATCTACTCCAACAGTGCCACTGTCATTTCACCTGACTCTACCACTAAATTGCTAGGTATTACCATTGATAATAATCTCTCTTTCAACCAACACATAAACAACTCCATAAAACAAGTCAACAGAAAAATAGGATCCTTATATCGAATCAGACCGTTCCTTACTCCATCTACCAGAACTAGGATTGCTCACTTCCATCTTATTTCTACTCTTCTTTATGCCTCACCTATCTTCACCAACCTCAAGAAGAACAACCTAAACAAACTAACTATCTGCTACAATAACATTGCCCGCTACAGGTAACACCTTCAGAACTCATCACTGTGTTAACTTGAAGCAACTAGGCTGGCTAGAGTATCAGAACTATCTTGCAATCCACCAACTTACCATTGCCCACAAGATACTGTACCAACCAAACAACACCCCTATACTCTCTCAACTCATAATCCCATATAATAATCTCAACTCTCTCCGCTCATCTACAAAGTTACTGGCTAGTTCCATAAAATCAAACAACACTGCTGGTGACTCCCTTTTTACCAATTCTGTAGGTTCAAAATGGAATTCGTTACCTAGCGACATAACAAAGATTACATCACTGCCTCTCTTCAAACAAAATATTAAACTCCACTTCCAAAATCACTGGCTCTGCTCCTGTAGCAAACCTGATTAACCTGATTCCCAATACTTCAACTTTACTTATAACTACCTCTTCTCTGACTCTACTTCTCCACTTGGCATTCTTCCCTTCCTCCCACACTGTCTTCTAATTTGCTTCATTGCCTATTACTGTCCTAACTTAATACTTTTAATAATATAACTCCCTTTTATTTATTTTATTCTTTTCCCCTTATTCTTTACACTCTTTTTCTTTACCTACTCTCCCTGTATCCATACCTTCATGTATCTCTGTCTTTCTGTATAAAATTTAACATCTTTTCCCTAGTCTGTAACTGTGACAGGAAGTAATTAATTCATGCACCTTTAATCTTAAGACATATAGCTTCTTATTTTCTTGTAAATATGTATGATAGAAATTAATACTTGTAGTAACAATCTTAAATTGTTCAATTTGTTATTAATGTTTCATTAACATGCATACTAATATTTTTTGTCTCTATGTACTAATTTTTGTGGAGCTTTTCTCCCCGGGCCTCTACTGAAAATGGAATTTTCTCCAGCTAGACTAGCCCGGTTAACAAATGTAAAATAAAAATAAATAAAAAATAAAATAAAATACAGATTCTATGGGATTAGACAACATCCTGGGTTGTGTTCTACATGGGCTGTAACAGGAATTAGCATCACTATTAGGCACACTTTTCAATCACAGCTAAGCACTGGCTTCATCCCAGCAGAATGGAAAACAGCTACTGTCATCACTTTGTACAAAGGGGGTGCATCCACGGACCTTAGGAACTATAGACCTATTAGCATGACCAGCCGTATCTGCAAGGCCATGGAATGAATTATCATGGACGTTAATAACAAAGATAGGGTAATTCAAGCACAAAAATGGGAAATTGACAGGCTTACAATAGCCCGCAGAGCAGCTAGCCTAGTACTTGCCTATAAACCAATGAATCTATGAGAGATAATGTTTTGTTTTTCTGTTACTGATATCTCTTTCTGTGCATACTGGCATTCCACTGGCCTCTCTTTCTGGAAACATCTGCTCCAGATGTTGAAATTTGTGAATAAAATGATCCTTTATTGAAGTCATATGTGCTATACGTATTAACTGGCCTCTTACAAGACTTCTAACTATTAAAATGAAGGTATGAATTGCTAAAAGTTGGTTTGCAATAAATCCTAGATGCAAATCCTTTATTTTTTTAACTAATTATTATATCCAACTAATTAATACCACATTCATTATGTTGCCATGTAAATTTCAAAAATGTTGTAATGCCATTTAGATATTTGACAAAATCCTCCATCAATGAATCTGGATTTGACCATAAAATAAAATATCATAAATATATCTGATTGATAGCTTACAATGCTTGAAATATACTAAATTAAAGATATTGGCTTTCTCCTAGGCTAGAAGAACTAAGTTGGCATAACTGGGGACTTATTCGGCAACCATGCTTTCAACAACAACATTCAATTGGGCCAATAAGCTTTAAATCGGAACAATAACACCAGTTATTCTACCCAGATTTCTTCACAAATTACTGACCAATTGGAATTCCCTTGACATGCCTAAAATATTTTCTCTCAAAAAAAAAAAAAAATCTAATTATTATCTAGCACTATAGTCATAAGGTCCTTAAGTAGATAGTATATCCGCACCGAAAGAAAACTACAATTATTGAGACTATCATAAAAAAAACATTCCTTCTTCTCTTTGAATACATGTAAATATATCTATAACATCAATAGTAAGAAACTTAATGTCTTCCAACCAAAGTGCGGGGAAAAAATCTACCCAGGAAGTCCCATGAATCTTTCAATAAATGTAATATGCCTTTAAATAGAGGCTTCAATTTCTTATCAGTAAAGGCAGCTAATGGGCATGTCTTTGACCCATGTGCTGCAACAATGGATCTGTACTTTAAATCATCAGTACCCTTATGAATTTTCAGAATTCTAAAGAAGGAAGGAATAACTGGATTTTTAATTGTAAGAAATGTATAAATATCCAGATTAGTTCTACCTTCCAATAGCAATTCTTCCAAAAGTAAATACATTTTCTGATGAGCGTTATTAATTTCATTGCTGGATATTTTAGGCGGTGGTGGAGTGATTACTGTGCATTGAGTTTTTTACTTTATGGCATTGGGTTTTGTTATGAGTGCTGCAGTCATCATTCTGACGCCCTTTTGTGGTTTTCTTGGTTTAACAGTTATTTGGGCGCTGATAGAGGAACGTGGAACACAGTGACTGAAATGTGGAGAGCTCCAACCCAGGAACAGATATTACTAAACTGATGTCTGATGTGGATTATGTCAAGAATTAACTTACGCAGTTATTAGAACTACTCACACCTAAACCCAATACTTTGAGAGACGGAGTACACCGGAGAACACAGAGACTTTTTTTTCAGCGACTAGCCAGGACTTCTATGGCAGCCATGCTTTCAATGATAACATTCCATTGGTCTAACAATCTTTAAATCAGAACAGTAATATCAGTCATGCTGCCCACATTTCTTCACAAGATACTGATCAAGTTTTAGGTTCATCATCTAGGATGGAAAATTTTAATTTTTTAATTAAGACGCATGTTTAAATCAGTCATTTAATTTGAATTTTTCCTTTCCATCAACTTAAGGATTTCATTTTTATGTCTGAAAAAAAAAGTTATAGAAGTTTGAAATCCTTCATTTGGATAATGCATACCTTACTGAATGTGTGAAACTTAAAACTGGCCCAGACAATTGAGATTTAGACTTCGTATCCTTCAGAAAATGCACACTAACATAAAGCCTCTTGTTCCTGTGGCTTTCTAAGCTTATAAATGCAATACAATCTGTCCCTATTTTTCAACCTTTGTATGCTAACCCCCCCACACACACACACACACACACACACACACACACACACACACACACACACACACACAGTTGTATTAGGGCTGTTATACAAAGACATTGTTTAAGAAAGATAAGCAAATCCAACATTACCCATAGCCAGTAGAGAGTTGGAAATCAGTTCACTAAATGATGTACAATCTTATTTTCCTCACAGTTATAACAGGACTTGTAGCCCAAAAGTCTAAGACAATGATAGAATTGATACCACAAAAATTGACTGCAAATGGAAAGTTCACAACCAGTGTCCTAAATAAATATAACGTACTGAAGTAAAGTGTCAAAAGAAGATTAAAGCAGAAGTACATCAAAAGTGCTGACATTGCTGGAATACACCAGGAATGCTGACAACAAACCTTTGTTAACAAGTGAATGATTAATCTTCTTTCTTTCATTTCTTCCTATCCTCTGCATCTTGATCTGTCACACCAACCACTTATTAAAACTGTTCTGAGCTGCACATCAGTGCAACAGCCAATATGCCATCATAGCACGAGGAAAGCAAACTGAAACAATAATTGCTTTTGAACTGCACACTTTCCAGTTCCATAATCACAAATAAAAGTGCATCAGTATAGAGTAATCAACACAGGTGATATGCCTTGGGAAAATTATTCTTGAGGAGGTTGTTATATTAGGTAGTATTATATGAGGTAACATCTGCTATGTCATTCAGCAAGACAGTGTCATACAAAATGATTTTTGTTTTGCTGCAATATGTAAAAAATTTACCTTCACATAACATGTCTGCTACCCTTAGTAGCAATAGGCATTAAGAAGATGGGAGGTTTTTGTCACCAGCATACAGGTAAAGTAATTCTCTTTAAGGGTGTCAACATTTTCTTTAGCCAACATGAGAATTTCTAGTTTTTGTGTAATAGACAAGTCATAATTATATTTTATGTGACAGGCAGTCTTCCTTTATGTTTAACCCCTATAAATGTGTAGTTCTAATAATGACCTGCATCAGTAGTTGTTGTTGTGTCTTTCAGCTTTTCCCAGTTAAGGGTCGCCACAGCGGAACTCCGGTCCGGTAATGATTGGTAGTTGATTTTTACGTGCCGAGTTACCAGCTCTGACGCACAACCTTCAACAAAGGTACGCCCATTCATGCATGTGTCCACGCAGAAGACGCTCTAGCTGAGAATCGAACCAGACAGTGTCTTACTGTGAGGCGACAATGCTGCCACAGCACCACCACCGCGGGTATTAGAACAATTACTGCTTTAACCAAACTACTTGCTGTTAACTAGGGACACATATCATACCCTGCAGGTAGATGTTTATATATGTAAACAGCTATGACCCACTGCTGACAAAACCGTTTCAAGGCCATAACACGTGTTTGATGATCTAAATGTGACTTAGTCACTCTTTTGACATTTTGAATAGCCCCGTTTTATAGGTTCATGCTAGGCTAACTGCCCTTGGGGCTATTCTAAACCTAGTCATTTACACCACTTGCAAATCAAACCCTGTACCTTGTGTTTGTAAGGTAAATACGTTAACTATTATGTCAATCTCCCACCTCTTTAGCAAATATATCATTCAAGAGATTGTATGATGAATAAATGACCGCCTTATTTCTGTTTATATCAAAACTAAAAAGCCTCATTTTATTACTAAGCACCATATTCCTGTTAAGAGGTATGTCATTTTCATGACAAAGATGGCAAGACAGAAAACGAAGAAGACAGCTTTAATGACAACTTGAAGAAAAAGCTCTGCTGTTTCATTTTAAATATGAAATTATTAATTTGTCTGTAAAAGGTACATAAATTCACATTTAAAACTGGTATTGCATCAGCAGCAAGGGAAATGTTAGCATTCAGAAATATTTACTTATTAAAATGATCAAATTTTCTATTTAATATAACTAAATGAATGTAATAAACATGTTTTATTACAGCGAATAGTGAAAAAATGTCAATATTTACTTGACGTTTGCAAATGAACAGTTATCTGATAATTATTTTAATAGATTCAAAATTATGTTAGAGCTGCAATGAGTTTGATTAAGTAACAGTGTTTTGCATGAATTAAATTATCTTCTTATGTTATAGTGTGGACAGATTTTAATAATCTGAGAAATAATCTGTGGTGGATTATGCGTTACAAATCTCGCATAAGGAGTTCTGCAGCACCTTAAATGATACATACCTATTATCAAATGCCAGTCACTGTTTCTTTTTTATTTTTTTTTTTAAATAAATGAGGAGGGCTAATCAGAAAGCTATGTACAGTGACAGTTGATAATTAGGCAAGATTTTAAGCAAACTTGTACAGACTAACATTCCTATCAAACACCTCATGGAAAAATAAGTCTTAATAAGACAAAGGTATAGGACTTCTAAACCAAAATTATTGAATATAGTGCATTGAGACATAAGAAATATAATAACAGAAAAAGTTTCAACACTTTTATCCTTTTGATCTTCTAGAGCTGGCCATTATATTGCTGCCCTGCCTTACTCAACCCTCATGCTTTGCTTTATCCCAAACATCCTTAAGTCCACCCATTGAAATTCATCTCATCTATCCATTTAGCTATCAGTCTGAGGCTCACATACACGTTTACTCCTACTTGACTTGCATAAAGTATCTATAATTATCTAAAGTACACCCTGTCATCTTTTTTCAGATACTGTTAGTAATGAATCAGATTACACCCTCTCATCCTCTTCAGACTATGCTAGCAATGATTCAGGTTACACCCTGTTATCCTTTTCAGATACTGCTAGCAATGATTCAGGTTACATCCTGTCATCCTTTTCAAATACTGCTAGCAATGATTCAGGTTACATCCTGTCATCCTTTTCAAATGCTGCTAGTAATGAGTCTTCCCTTTTGTCCATAGTAATACATTGGTCTATTCCCTAAAATCTTAACCATGTGCTTCCTTCTAAAAGTCCCACTGTGATTTACCTGCATCCTGTCATTGACTGTGTCACATCTATACATTCTTCTAGCTTGACTAACCCACACAGTACAGTCCAAAAGGAAGTATACTAGACTATCATTCCTGTAACACCCTACATAGTAGGGTACTCCAAATTCTGTTCTTGATCTAAAATTAATTTTATTTCATTTAAATAACTTTCTTCTTTTGAATAAAACCCACAACAGCTACTGCTATGTTTTGTTATAAACAATTTGCTGCTATAATAAAACATTCTTTATTTTTCATTGTTAATTACTAGGCAAACATAGTCCATATTAAGGGTGACCCAGAGTCAGTGGCGGCTCATGATATTGGACTGCAGGACTGCAGCCCCCCCAGCTGTGAACTACAATGGTAAACTCCTAAACTGCATGCATGCATGCTTAGAAAGTTGAATCCGGATTGCTGTATTAACAGTCCAGATTCAGGAAGAAGCCAGAAGTCTGCAGATGCCCCAGACATCTATTCGGTTAGCACTGCATAGACTGGAAGGGGATAGGACTGCAAGGTCTGCAGTCTTGGAACGAGACGCAGCAAACAGGAACAACAAGAGCCAGGAAACTGGAAATGTACATTCCGGCGCATCCTGCAGATGAGACAAATTGTCAGGGATTTAGAAGCTGTGTGTTACTGCTGCATTCCAGGATCATGACGAGATGTCAGGGATTTAGAAGCAGTGTGTGTGTGACTAGAGAGAACTCAGGATGCCTGTTGGTGGTGGTTAGAGAATACCTCAGGCTCAAACCCTGTACCTTGGTTGTAGGTAACAAGAGTCTGAATTTCCTACCCACCACCATTTGTGAAACTTTTGCAGATTTTTGCCTCATATCTTGTTCTGTTCTGTTCCTCATAAAATCTGTGGTTTCTGAATTGCTAATTCCTTAAATAGTTGATGGTGCAGTGGCAGCATTGTTTCCTCACAGCTATAGGTTTTTCTGATTTGATTCTTGGCCGGGGTGCCTTCTGTGTGGAGTCTGCATGTCCTCCCTGTGTTTGTGTGGGTTTGCTCTGGTGTCCTCCCATGTTACAAAGACATGTGCCTGCAGTATTTCTCCCTGGGCCTCTGCTGAAACTTAGCTTTTGTTCCAAGTCAGACTTTCCTGGATAACAAATGTTAAATAAATAAAATCGACAGGCATTTGAATTTCAGACTTCATATTCTTCAGAAAGTACATGGTAACACAAAACCTTTTATGCTAACAATTTTCTAAGTTTATAAGATGAGAAAGTACATGGTAACAAAAACATTTTATGCTAGCAATTTTCTATGTTTATAAGATGAATATTTGACATTTGTCCCTATTTTTGGGACTGTATTCCTCCATTATTGACATTGTCCAGGTTTTTTGTGCCAAGGTTGAGAGCTATGGTGAGAACTGAATTCACTGAATATGTTTGAGGGCTGTATTTCCCCATTACTGGCTTTGACCAGGTGTTTTGTGCTAAGAGGTTGACAGCTATGGTGAAAACTGAATTCACTAAATGGTAGCCATTTAAGTTTCAGTCTTACTCTCTTTCACAAAACAGCTGATTTGGCATAGTGGTATGTTGCTCTGACTGTTCTGCACAGGGTCCTGGGGCCAAGCCATGGCAGTGAAATGTATGGTGGTAACACAGTATTTTATTCTAGCAACTTTCCAAGATTATACAAGCAATGTTTAAAATGTGTCCCTGGATTTGGGGCTTTTGTCCTCCCCCCCCCCCAAATAAATGTTGGCTTTTTCCAGATTTCTTGTGCTACTAAGTTGAGAGATAAAGCTGAGTGTCTAGTAGATTTTACAAGGAGCTGAGAGCTGCAGGGGAAGAGAAGTGTAATACTACTTCAGCTTGTATTGTCAATAGCACAACAGATAGTTTATTTGCTTTTGATACAGAAGGCTGTGGGTTCTACTCCCACAGGGGGTGGATGCTACTATCCAAAGATTGTCCTCTTTGATGAAGATACCTAGTAACTATGAACCTGTTATCAGTTTGCCATCCATTCCCTTTTGCAATATTACTAGCTTATTATTTATTTAATGTAACATAGGCAATTTATTCCTCAAGGGCAACAGGCACTTTATTTGTAGATGAAATAATGAAATATAAAGTTGTTTGATAGCAGCAACCTCTTCATTAGTTACAGATCTCTTTAATGTGGAATTATTTAGATAACCTTTACTTCTACAGAGATTGTGCATATTTACTGATATTGGTGGATTGTAGAAGTTTGAGTAGACTTTTATGATGGAAATGTTCTCAATTGGGCAGTTTTGTCATTATTGGTGCATGAATTTTGTTTCATTGTTTACTGGAAAAAAATGTTCAAACAATACATTTAAAACAGCCTCTAACAACCATACTGTATTATACAAGGAATATAATTTAATACAATCAGGAAGGTGTATCACACAACACATGTTTGTTTTGTGTGAAAGGGGCCTATCATTTGGAAACAGTCCAAAGGTAATCTCTATAATAGCCAAATGTATTTTCTTTGAATGTGGATTTCATTTGCTGTTTTGATGAATGTGAGTTTCAAGGGCAGAGAAGTTTTAATGCTAAGTCTATTTTCATTGTGAGACTGCATTGCTTTGTTTAGCAGATGTCTTAGTTTTTGTGCTGTAAAATGCAAACTAAAACTTTCAAATGAAATCCAAATCATCGGAGAAGTAAAGCAGTATGCACATTACAGAGTTTATGGTAAATGGGGCGAAATAACCAAGTAATGGGACATTGGAATGGCTGCAGGAGGGAGGCTCCATTCGACCATGATTTTGTGAAGGGGAAGGGCAGCAAACTCAAAGACAACCCCAGCTGAACTATACCTCTCAACTGTCCAGATTTTCACAGAATTAATAGATTTTTGCTTCTTATTTGTGGTTTTCTGGCAAATCATTTAGGAATTAAGTCACTAAATAATGACAGACATTGAGTTTCAGACTTCATAACCTTCAGAAAAATGCACACTAAAGCAAAACCTGTTATTTTATCAACTAAGTTTATACAAGAGCAGTTTTTAGTTCTGTTTGTATGTTCCCCCAATATATTTGGCCTTTTCCAGATTTCCTGCATTAACAGGTTTCAAGGTATGTGCAAATAAATTGCTTTATAGAATTAGGTATATCCAAATCTCTCAACTGTCCCTGATTTTGGCTCAAAATGTTGCTCTTCCTCTAATAATCCCTCCGCAAAATGGCAAATTTTGGAAGAAAACGAGGGTTTACAATTAATAAATAACTAATAATCAGAGTTATAGATTACTTTTATTTCAGAAATGCATGTAGATTTGTTTATTTTGTCAGCTGCTCAAGTTAACAGTACTAATAATAAAAAGTGTCCATTCTTTGACAGGTTCCCACCTGTATTATGTGGCTATGCTATATTTTTACATCACATTTTTGGTCCATTTTTCATAAAATTGTGGTTTTCTGTCAAATTAGTGTCAAATCATTAAAGATTGAAGTTAGAAAATAATGACAGACATTTGAGTTTCAGATTTCATACCCTTCAGAAAACTCATACTAATGCAAGACCTACTATTCTATTATCTTTCTAAGTTTATAAGAGTAATATTTTAATATTGTCCTTATTTTTGGGTCTTTGTCCCACTTCTGTGTATGGCTTTGTTCAGATTTCTTGCTCTGAGGTTGAGATGTATGACAAATGTGTCAGGGCCATCACAGTCAGCCAGAGATATTTCAAATTGTGACATACTTGTTGCACCCAACTCCCCCATGTAGTGACTCTAGATGTGTCCAAGCAAGGCAAGGAGTAGTTATGCAGTGTAAGTGTGCAGAGTATCCCCCCATCCAAGGTAGACACAAGTACTACAGTAGCTTTTCTTCTGTCCTTGATTTTGCAGAATGTTCTGTTTTTTTGTCATATTTCTATACTGTTGATTTATGTGCCTTATTATTCAGAAAGTGACTGCTGTTCTGTGTTTAATGCTTTAATGAACATAAGGTAAGCTTATCTGAGATTGTAAGATGCAAGTAAGCTTTAATAAACATACTGTTAAAGAATTACCAACATTGAACACCTTTTTGTTATTGCCATGCAGAGAATATTTACATAACTAGGTAACGTATAAGCCTTAGGTATTGAAATGCATATGGCAGTATTTGTAATAAAGGACTGGATTACAGTATTTTAAAAAGGTCATTACCTTTGTTGGAGACTTCCAGTCATCTTTGCAGGCTTTACCCGTAAACCAAACAGAATGCCAATCTATCATATGTGGTCCATATCCTGTGCAGTAATCCTTTAAGCAATTTATCTTGAGCTTGTTTCTTGTTTGCTGTACATTTTTTACTTTGATCATGTTTTCCCCATGAAACAAGAAGATAGTTGTTGTCAAGCAGTAGGTCTTTTTTGGATAAGAAACATTTTTACAAGTGGGGGTATCACAGAGATTGCTTCTTTCAGCATGTTACTTCGTACTTTTATAAAGCTGAATATAAATTATAATTAGAACTGCAGTGCAAGGAGAAGTGGTTTGAGTTGAGTTCTGCTTGTTTTTCTTATACTTGATTTTGACTGGCATTCCAGTAATGTATTTAAAAAGTAATTTATATTTTCATGCCTCACAACCCTTTTGTTTCCATCTAGATATTAAGTAAGCTGTCATGCAGCCAATGCATTGAAATATTTTTTCTTCTACAATTCATTTTGTCTTAATTGGACTCTCATAATGATGGTTTGTCACCCGGGGCAGCGTATTTAATTAAAGTTCCAGTTTTTGTGGTTTTGAGCATAACTCCGCTTTTTTCTAGATGTCCGCACCCCTTCCCATTGGCCCCAACCCATTCAGCTGTCTATTGCAGCCCCCCCTTTTTATAGAATAAGCCTATGATGACAGAGATAATCAAACCCAATGAAATAGCAGGGTGACCATTAGGAAGTCATACCTGGGGATTTGTGATGGCCTAAGGCTCATGCTAACAAGACCCTGCACCCATGATGAGCTAATATGCAATTCAGAGACTTGTTAGCAACAATGAGGTAAGAGCTCATTATCAACTAATTTGCATGTCTCTGAATTGCATTTATTATCTCTATGTGCAGGTCATTGCTGAGCTACATGTTGGAGTAGTAAACTGCTGTTCAAGTAGGCACTGTTATTCTCCCTTCACTCACTCTTACATGCACAGAAGTACACATTCATACACACACACACACACACACACACACACACACACACACACACACACACACGCACACACACACGCAGACACACACACACACACGCACACCACAGTCCCCATACCTGCCCCCTGACTTGTCTGCTCTCCCATGGTTCCCACCATTCCCATGATAGTTGTAGCACATTTGCGAAATACCTGGTGTTTAATAATTCCCCTCACTCCCTGATTCCTGTAGTGATGTCCATACAGTGAAGATATTTTATTTATTTGTATCCCTGGTAACTAGTGTCACCGACAACCCCAATCCCCATAGTGATGTCAGTGCCATGAAGGCACTTTATTTATTGTATACCTAGTGGCTACAATTCCCCCATCCCTGATCCCCACACTGATGCCTGTGCTATAAAGGCACTCTCTTTATTTGTATCTCTGGTGACTATGTTTCCTGCCATCCCCAGTCCCCGTACTGATGTTATCCCTAGTATCTAGAGGCACCCTCCACTACCACTCCCCATACCATGGTTGTGGCAGTATTTGAAATTGGTCTTTTGGCTATGTTCATTACTGTAATGTGATGGGGCTGGTCATGCTGATCTATACACCTGCGTGATTTCTTGAATCACTCAGCATGTGGATGCCTTCCTGGAGGCAGTTCAAGGAGAGAGGGAGAGAGAGAGAGAGAGAGAGAGAGAGAGAGAGAGCACATGGCTAATTAGCATATGCCCCCCCAGATTGCCTCATTAGCATACACCACAGCTGTGGTGCCAGCCCTACATGGTGTTGTATGTCTTTATGACAGAGAACCTTGCAGCACCATGTTATGGTTGTTGCTGAATCCCAAAAAGGCACCATGATATCCACACAAAGTTGTACATGTTGCTTTTCCTTCATAAATCCCAACCACAGTGTTTAACCTCTCTGCTAAACTATTAGGCAGTTTTATTCTGTTTACTACTATAGTCTTCTTGGGGACTCTGCTCTGCTGTAGCATTGTCCATATTGTCTTCCCTTTCATCTTTTAAGTTAAGTACATTTCATACCGCTGCACATCACATTTCTCATGCATTGTACATTCCTTCTTAAAGAGACAGAATTCATACGTTTTTTTTCTTCCACTTCCTCTGTATGATTTGAAAATGTAGTTCAGACCAGCAGGTGGCAGGAAATGCAACTGCTACGATAGAGAGAACACTGCTTGATCAGTAGTGTAGAGCAAGAGAGTTCTGATAGGTCTTACTTTTCCAACAATGAGTTGTATACTGCCCACATCTGAGGTAAGAACAGGATCAGAAAATGGTAGATCTCATGAAAGTTTGACTTGACAAAAAGTGAATATTACAGCAAGAAGGAGAAATCGTGTCAGGCGAGTCCCAAGCAATCTGGATTGTAGAGTTGACATAACTCCTGGACAACAGTTAACATTCCATGGTGTGGTTCACAATCCCTGGAGTACTGATGTAAAGTGTTATTACTACACTGGTGTAGCCCTTCTGTTATCTGAAGACAGGAGATATTTAAAGTGACGGCAACATGCTAATTACATTGCTGAGTTTTTAACTTTTCTGTCATGAAGCAATCATTGTAGCAAAACCTTTGTTATTATAATGTACATAAGTATGTCAGACAGACAAAGTTATCTGCAACTCGTCTGGGCTTACTAGAATGAATGCCAGCAGTTTACCTGTTTTACTATGATTGGTCATCATATCAGGTAGCTCAGATCTTCAGGACATAGACTATTAGGTGTCATGGTAACCAAGCATGTGCTTAGACATAGAGCATAGGATTCATAAAATAATTTTTATGGCACAATAATGTATCCCATCCTGTGCCTTACTGTGTTGTGCAACATTCAATAGAATGTGAATGCACCTGTTAAAAATATTATTGTACTGACTACTGCACAGTGCAATAAAGCATACATCCATTATTTTTATAACACTATAAAACATGGTATAAAGTAATAGAATGTTAATCATCATTTTACTTTGTGGTGCCAGCATTGTTTTGTCATTTGATGTCTATTGCAAATAAATAAAAGTATGAAAGTACAACACTGAATGCGTCCCTATACACTATGCAATGGTAAAATAAATTATTCCGTAGAGATGCTCCACCACTCTTGTGACAAAGTCCATATATAAATGTTATTCTTCTAGTGGTAGCTAATACTATAAATATCTATTTGTTATTTCTTAGACAAGTGTTTAACTAAAGGAAAATAATTGCATAAATTAGTTCTGCAATTAAATATGAAAGCTCCACCCAATTTTATAATTTACTTGAAACATTATACCTCTGTAAACACAAAGTTCTCAGCACAGCACCAGCACCTGTCCTTCAATTAAAAAACAAAATGTAACATTTATACCAGTTGTTATAATAAGAGGTACTGCCAGCCATGCCAGGAGAAGGAGGGCAGTAACATATACCACCACAGATAGCAAATCAAACCTCAAAGTGTGTTTATGTCAGCTACTTGGAACAAGGACATGAAACACTGGTTTCAGAGAGAGAGAGTGGTGGAGAACTTGGCTTGGGCAGTCGGCTGAGGACTTAACTCTGCAGTTGTGCCAGTGGGGAGTCTTACTGGGGACCTGGAGGGAGACAGAGAAACCCAGACCCCAGCTGAGTGTGCTCCCTGTGTACTCATAAGGGAAGTTGTGCTTGGTGCAGAGAGGTCTGCATCTGGAAATACTGAGTGTATCCAGTTGTATCTCAAGTGCATGCCCCTCTCCAGTTTCAGTGGTGAAGATTCAGGCTACTTCATTATTGGCCCAGAGTGGGGATGTCACACCAGTAAAGTTCAATTTAAACAGACATGCAGAATCCCTAGTACTGAGTCATTCAATTTTTCCAGCAGTGAAATAAATTTGCAGCTGCATCCTCCAAAACTGTATTTCAGTTTCTTGTACAGTTAAAAAAAGATACTTTTTACCTAATCAAAATATTTCACTGATTGGGAATGCAAAATAATGCTAATAATTAAAGTAATAATTACAATTAATTTATTGAATATTACAAATTACAGCTGCATTGAGTGCTGTGATTATGATCTAATATTGGGGAAAAACAAACCAGCTAGGTGCTTCATTAGCAAGAAACCTGATTTTTACAATTGTTTAGCATTTCCACAAATGTGGTTAAGACTGAGTCTTGCAGAAATAACTGACTGTGCGTCCAGCAAACAACAGTGGCAGAAGTTACAACTTCTTTTATGCCTGTTGCCTGTTTCTACATTCTGCCCCTAACTTTATTTAAAAGTGTTTCACTAAAGTATCTAGCTGTCTGATAGCGCTCACTAAGTGCTTTACTGGCTTTCTAAGCCAGCAAAGCACTTTGCATTTTATTTATTTATTTATTTCGTAACAAGCAGTACATGGAGCAAATAAATCTCAATGCCAAGAATTATAATGAATCTCTGATTGTAACCAAATATTATGTGCTGTCTACATGGGTGCCAAGATTTATCTCTCGAGAGAATTTCTTGGCACCGTGTTTTGAACACATAAAATGCTGGTTATGATTGGAGACCTGATCATAATCCTCCATGTTATGTTTTGGAGACATGGATATTACAAAATCCACTTTGAAAATGGCAAGGCAAAGCTGGAGAGATGAGTCTTGCTATTTATGTTGAGAACCTTTAACAAGTCACTTATGATTCAAGAAACACATTCATAATCCATAGTATCACATGGAGATTGTGTCTCAAAATACTGCTAGTTACAAAAAATAAAAGTGCTGAACTATGAAGTATTTAT
The DNA here is from genome assembly GCF_019279795.1 of Protopterus annectens. Classification (NCBI taxonomy): domain Eukaryota; kingdom Metazoa; phylum Chordata; order Ceratodontiformes; family Protopteridae; genus Protopterus; species Protopterus annectens. Next base: position 780,823,626 of record NC_056725.1, on the reverse strand, counting down.
GGCTTTGAAAGTTATAAAACACCCAGTGCTGCCGCACAGACAGTGGCCAAAAGTGAAGTGTGCCTCTGATGAACAAATACCTTTAAAAGGTGGTAGGCTGTTCACTTTTATGCTTTTGAAGGCTGTGAAACTGATTTTTGCCACCTCTGCTTGGCTTGGCTATTGTTAACACAGTAGAATAACACTACAACTTAATGAAACAGAAAGGTGCTTAAAGCAGTTGCATTTTCCTGAAATCAGATTGTAATTAGGTGCTCCATGTACTACAATAATATAAACAAAATTAAAACTTTCTTTTTTTCATTTTGTTATATGAACTACATTATTTGATAAGTCTCTGAATGCTTGTATCTGATGACCATTGAATTTAAGATGTTTTGATTCTATAAAGTTACATATTTTTATCAGTCCTATGCAGAAATTTGTCTACAGATGGTCTCAGATTTGTACTTAGTTTCTGCCAGCTCAATGTACCCAATAAGTGTGTGTCCTCAAATATTTTTGATGAATCCTACTTAAGAAAATCAGAAAAATAAAATTTCTCAC